>NC_084655.1:3472500-3617500 GCF_019802595.1 Syngnathoides biaculeatus
AACAGCGGTTTTGGTGGCCGAACCTCGCAAGGGACGTGTGGGAGTACGTCAACACGTGTCCGGTTTCGTTGGCCAAGAACTCCTGCCTGCTACGCCCCCTATCTGTTCCCTCATGCCGATTGTCCCACCTCTCCCTGGACTTTGTGACAGGCCTGCCATGCTCTCAGGGTAACACTGCTGTCCTCTCGGTGGTTGATCGATTCTCAAAGATGGTCCATTTTATACCACTACCAAAAATCTCCTCTGCCAAACGTAATGCCGAACTCCTGCTTGATAGGGTCGTCTGCTATCACGGATTACCAACCGACCTGGTTTTGGATAGGGCGCCCCAATTTGTATCGCACTTCTGGAAGGAGTTCTACTCCCTTATCGGGCAAAAGCAAGTCTACCTTCGGGCCAACGCCTGGAGTCCAATGGTCAGACTGAGAGGATCAACCAGGATTATGGAGACCGGTTTACGCTGCTTGGCTTCACACGACCACAGCACCTGGAGCTGGCACCTTGGATGGGTGGAATGCGGCCATAATTCGCTGCCCTCCATGTCAACAGGTATGGCTCCCTTCCATGTTGTCCATCGATACCCCCCTTCTCTCTTCCCACCGTAGGTGCTGAGTCTCCGGTGCCATCTGCGTTGGCGGTTGTGAGATGCTGCAAGCAGACCTGGGAGCTAGCCAAAAGGATCCTCTTGCGAATCGGGAGCACCTACAAGGCCACGGCAAATCGCAAGAGGAGTAGGGCACCGACATAAGGTGGGACAACGCGTCTGGTTCTCCAAAAGGGGCCTTCCACTTCGGACGGAGTCTCGCAAGCTAGCTCCCAGGTTCGTGGGTCCATTCCCCATCACCAAAGTAATTAATCCGGTCGTTGTCACCCTGAAATTCCCCAGATCTATGAGAGTCCATCCCACGTTACACGTGAGCCTGCTCAGGCCAGCTCGCCCTTCTTCGTTAGTCCCTCCGGGCAAACCCTCCTCCCCCCGCCCCGCATGGTCGATGGGAGCCCGGTGTACTCGGTGCATCGGCTCCTGTCATCCTGCCGTATAGGAAGGGGGGTCCAGTACTTGGTGGACTGGGAGGGACAGGCCCGGAAGAGCGTTCCTGCATCCCGTCCTGGTTCGTTGTAGATCCCAAGCTCATGAGGGACTTCCACGGATCCCACCCTAGGGCGCCTGGACTGTCTGGGGCCAGCCGTTATGGGGGGGAGGTGCTGTCATGATCCTACCGGTCTGAGCTCTGGCTGTGCAGGTCCCTTGGCACACCGGCAGTCAGTTTTCTTCACTGTAACACACTAGACACCTTTCGCCAGCTGTTCCAACCTGCTTGAACCCATTTGATCAATTCCTTACCTCACTCACCGTTGCTCTGGATTGTTGAAGTATCTGAAGTCGTCCACCTTCACTATCACTTCTCCCTGGGGCCTCACTCTTCCCCCTCCACCCCTGTCATTCACGCACATATATTCTGTATTACTTCAGCTAATCTTCATTCCTCTCCTTTCCAGTGCGTACCTCCATTTTTCTACTTGTTCCTCCATCTGCTCCGTGCTTTCACTGCATATCACGATATCATCTGCGAACATAATGGTCCAAGGGGTTTCCAGTCTAACCTCATCTGTCAGCCATTCCATTACACCAGCAAACAGGAAGGGGCTCAGGGTTGATCCCTGATCCAATCTCACCTCCACCTTAAATTCTTCTGTCACACCTACGACACACCTCACCATTGTTCTGCTGCCGTCATACATGGGCGGTACTATTCTAACATATTTTTCCGCCACACCAGACTTACGCATGCAGTACAACAGTGCCTCTCTTGGTACTCTGTCATAGGCTTTCTCTAGATCCACAACGACATAATGTAGGTCCTTCTGACCGACTCCGTACTTTTCTACTAGCATCCTCAAGGCAAATAATGCATCTTTGATAATCTATCTAGGTATGAAACCATACTGTTAGAGACAGATCCTTCTGTCCTGAGTCTAGCCTCAACTACTCTTTCCCATAACTTCACTGTGAGGCTCATCAACTTTATTACTCTATAGTTCCCACAGCTCTGAACATCGCCTTTGTTCTTAAAAATGGGAACTTGCACACTTTTCCTCCATTCTTCAGGCATCTTCTCGCCCGCTCGTATTCTGTTGAATAAGTTAGTCAAAAACTCCACAGCCACCTCTTCAAATTGCTTCCATACCTCCACAGGTATGTCGTCAGGACCAAATCCCTTTCCATTTTTTCATCTTTTGTAGCGCCTTTCTAACTTGTCCCTTAGTAATCATTGCAACTTCCTGGTCCTCTCACTTGCCTCTTCTACGCTTCCTTCTCTCTCATTTTCTTCACTCATCAACTTCTCAAAGTATTCTTTCCATCTATTTAGCACACTACTCGCACCAGTCAACACATTTCCATCTCTATCCTTAATCACATTTACTTGCTGCACATGCTTCCCATCTCCATCTCTGGCCAACCTGTAGAGATCCTTTTCTCCTTCTTTTGTGTTCAGCCTGGTGTACATGTCATCATATAGCTCTGATTGAGCCTTCACCACCTTTACCTTTGCCCTATGTCACAACTCTATCTATTCCTTTCGCCTCTCCTTAGTCCTCTCAGTCTCCCACTTGTTCTTCGCTAACCTCTTTCTTTGTATGACTTCCTGTATTTTGGGGTTCCACTACCAAGTCTTCTTCTCCCCTTTCCTCCCAGAAGACACACCAAGTACTCTCCTGCCTGTCTCTCTGATCACCTTGGCTGTAGCAGTCCAGTCTTCCAGGAGCTTCTCCTGTCCATCTAGAGCCCATCTCAACCCTTTCCGGAAGGCCGCACAACATTCCTCCTTTCTCAGCTTCCACCACATGGTTTTCTCCTCTACCTTTGTCTTCTTAATCTTCCTACCCACCACGAGTCATCCTACACACCACCATCCTATGCTGTCGAGCTACACTCTCCCTACCACTACCTTACAGTCAGTACGCTCCTGCAGATTACATTGTCCGCACAAACAATAATCCACCTGCGTGCTTCTACCTCTGCTCTTGTAGGTCACTAAATGTTCTTGCCTCTTCTGGAAAAAAAGTGTTCAGTACAGCCATTTCCATCCTTTTTGCAAAGTCCACCACCATCTGTCCCTCAAAATTCCTTTTCTGGATGCAATACTTACTTCTTCATCGCACCTGTTTCCTTCACCATCATGTCCATTACAATCTGCACCAATCACAACTCTCACTCTGTCTGGGATGCTTAGAACTACTTCATTTAGTTCCTCCCAGAATTTCTCTTTCAACTCTAGACCACAACCTACTTGTGGGGCATAGCTACTATCATTGCTATTATGACATTGGTGACAGGGAACTTCTCGCCATCGTTCTGACTCTACAGGAGTGGAGGCACTGGCTGAGGATGCAGTGGCCCCATTTTATGTATTTATAGACCACAACAACCTCTCTTACAGTTAGTTAAAAGCATGTTGGGCTTTGTTCCTCACTGGGTTCAATTTCATCAACGTTTATCCTGGTTCCCGCATTATCAAGCCAGATGCCCTGTTGAGCATTTTCAGCCTTGCCCTTGTGTACCCCGTCCCGGACACAATAACTCTCCAGGCAAATGTGTTGGGGGCGCTCCACTGCCAGGTGGAGAGGAGGGGGCTGAGAATGGGCAGAAGACTGAGGTCCCTGTGGGTTGTCCTGCAGGTGTACTGTTTGTTCCTCACGAGCTGAGGGCTGAGGTTCTGCAATGGCTCAATAGTTTGAGGATCGCAGGTCAGCTGGGAGTAGACTACCCTCTGTTTGTCCTTTTCCAACAGTTTTGGTGGCCAGTGTTAGACATTAATCAATTTGGGATGGCCTGTGGTGTCTGTGCCTGCAACACAGGCTACCATATTGCTCCATCGGGTTTTCTGCTTCCACTGCCTAAATTCTTCCTGCACTCAATCACATATGCTACAGAACTTCATCACTGGGCTTCCTGTGTCAGGCAGCAAGATAGTGGCTCTGAGTGAGGTGAAGAGATTTTCCAAGATGGCCCACTTAATTTCCCTTCCTAAGTTGCTGTCTTCCCTTTTGACTGCTAACCACCTCGTTGGCCTTGTGTTTTGTCTTCGTCATTTTCCCTTGGATAAGCTCACTGACATGGGCCCCCAATTGGTGACTGGAGTTTTGAAGGCTTTCTAAAAGACGAATGGGAGGGACTTCCAATCTGTCATCTAGGTTACACCCCCAGTTTAACAGCCAAACCAAGGGAGTGAACTCGGACCTGGAAATAGTGCTGCGATGCACCTGTCACCAGCATCCCTCATCTTGTCCTTCAACCTCCCTTGGGTATAATATGCCCACATTACCCCCGTCACCCTGGCTACAGGTATGTCATCCTTCATGGCTGCTTATGGCTACCAGCTTCCTGTATTTGTATCATCCCAGGAATCAGACATCTCCGTTCCCTGTCTTTAACATCACCTCTGACTGGTCCATCGTGTATAGCAGGACATACGTGTCGATCTTTCCAGGACAGGTCAGAATGAGTAGCTCTCCATCAGGGACTTGAATGTTGTTGATGCTAAGAAGCTGGGCCCGCACTTTAGTGGATAATCTTGAATCCCGCTGCCATACGGCTCAAGCTCCCACATTCCCTCAGAATCCACTCTCTTTTTCATGGGTTGTTGCTGAAGCCAGTTTCCTCCAGCCCTTTGATTTCGCCATAGGTATCCCCTCCTATTCTGTGCCTAGTCAGCGGTGAGCAGGTGCTTTCTGTGAGGTTAATTCTGGACTCCAGAAGAAGGGGCTGGGGTGTACAGTATCTGGTCAACAGTGAGAGATATGGTCCAGAGGAATGGCAAATACTTTCACTCTCCTGGATCCTGCATCTAATCAGCATCTTCCACTCTCATCACCCTGAGAAGCCTGGTAGGTTGCCTGGGGACATCTGTTGAGGAGGGGGTACTGTTGTATCCTGTTTTGTTTGCTCATTTTCTGTTGTGTTCCAGTCCCTGGCTGCAGGTCGATGGGATGCAGCAGCTGATGATTTGTTGTCAGGCGTGTATTCAAACAGGGGAGGTGCGTGAGGAAAACACAAAGAAATTGTACTTTGCTTGTTGCCATGGCCTTGCCAGCTTTGGTACATTCTCACACATTCCCATGTTCCTTCTGTCCTCCCGGTAACTATTTTTGACTGCTAGTTTTCCAGCAAGTATTACTGAGATTTTGTTTTTGCTTCTCTTCCTTGTGTAGGATAGCTTGTTCTCTTGCCTTGTTTAAGTACCAGTCTGCTTCATGGTTTTCATGTTGACCTTCTATCACATTGCTTTCTGTTTATAGTCGTCTTTTCACGCCAGCGAGTTCCCTTTGTTGAATAACGTCTGTAAACATGCATCTTATGCTGTTTTTCTTTGGAGTCTAAATGTTTTTTTAATGCAGTCGTAACACTTTGTGTATGTAATGCACTATATAAATTAATTTCCTTTGCTTTATTAGTGCACATGTAATCTTTTAAAATGTCTGCATTTTGTTTGTTGAGCAAAGACACACAACTGCACTACAGTAGAAGTACAGTAGTATCAGTTCAATAACGATTTCGTTCAGTTGTATTCAGTGTAAAGGAGGATCATCCTTGCACTCAAATCCTGTACAGTTAAATTATTCATACATATAGTTATACAACACAGGTACAGTACAGCATAGATACGTGTTTATGTACTGTATGTATGTTTTTTTTTGTTTTTTTTTTTACCAATCGTGAGTGTAACGCTGCCTTGCCACTTTGCTTGGCTCATAAATGAGAAAATCTGAATTCACCAACCATAACCTTCACTGCATGTCATTTTGATAGACGTAGTGATAAATGGGCAGCAGTAGGAGACAGCTGAGCTAAAAAGAGCACGGAGAAGGAGGTTGTGTTGAGATGAAGTCTGCAATGTGGCTGAAAGTGGAGATGAGCTCAGACATGCCAAAGACATTTGTGTGCTCTTACTTGCGCCCAAGTCTCTGCTTGCCTTGACCCACTCGATCCATTTAGTTATGTTTACCCTCTTCAAAAAGAATCATCAAAATCATCAGCTATCATTCGATCAGCTTGGAATAATTTCTGATGGGCTATGACGCTTTATGCCCAAATATTTTGAAAACAAATCCAAGTCAATATTTAAATGATAGACGAGGTGTCGTGACGTGATAATGACAGCAAACCGTCCAGCATCAGCCCATTCATCAAGTAAATTTGACATTCCCCCACTCGGGTTCATTGGCTAATATGATCCCACGCCCCATCTCTTTCCATGTAATGACTGGTTAAAGTGTGGAGCAGCTTTGAGCCAAATTCATGTCAGTACCATGAAGTTTTGGGGACATGAATGAACTTAGCTTAACGTCCGTATACCACACCGAAACATGAACATAATTCAAAAATAATCAGCATCATAATTGAGAATAAATTAAATTAAGACATATACCATTTGTGTACGGGAGAATACACAACACTCGAAAAACACTTTTTTTTTTTTAAGAATGCATTTTGAGCGTTGCTGCATGTTGCCTCCAAAGGGCAGAATTGTGAATTTGCAAAATGTCAAAGAATTCCCAGTAATCCATGCTACAGTTATCCACGAAGGGTGAAAGGCAACTGGTTCGAAAACAGTTTTCAGGTCTCTAAAACTGTAATCAGCTCAACTGACCCACATTAAAATGTGGTTTACTTTATCAATGAGAACCTCTCCCGCACTTTGGTGCGCCCTGTGGAAAACAGATGCTTAACTACTCACCGTTCTGATAAGAGTGCCAAATTTTCATCTTGTCATCTCAGAGAGCCACCACACTTATGCAATGTTGAGACCTACATTACAGTATTTCTAGTTAACTATAACACGCAAATGGAATCCAATTGTTAGGATGATTATTTGCATGTAACACTGATTCTAATTTAAAAAAAATGTGATTCCCTGAAAATGTCTGTAACAATGGTTTAACTCAAGTCAAAAAAATAATTCCCACTCAGCATCTAAAGTAGTAACCCTCAATAAGCAGACCTTGGGCAGCATCCTTCTTGCTGGGTACATTTTATGGCGCCCTGAACTGCGGTCTTGTGTATGCACTGCCATGATGGACCACTGAGACTCGTGGCGCACAAGGTGGGGTACAGGACTACTCTGTCCTGCCTGCTAAGTACAGTATGAGTAGTACAGTCAATTAAATATTAGTTGCATGCATCATCACCTAGAATACTTGTACCATTTTTTTTAGTATATTGATGGATATTTATTGAGAATCTAAGTCGAACAGTTGAACAGAATAAGATTTCTAGAGTGGAGTGAGAAAAAAGGCAACAAAAGACAAAAAACCACTATCTTTAAACAAGATGAGGCCAGTAAATCATTGTAGACCTAGATCCCTGACACATCAGAGATGAGTGTGGTATGGGACAGTAGTGTTAGTGAGGACAGGACAAGGAAACAAAGCAAATTTATTTATATAGCACATTTCATACACAAGGTAACTCAATGTCCTTTACAAAATGAAAAAATTAAAAAACTGTTATTATAGATTTACGACAAAGACAAAAAATATGATTAAAATACAATTAAAGCTGCATACCAGGCAAGAAATATATTTTTTAAAAGTGGAAATGCTCAGAAAAAAACAAGAAAAATAACGTTTTTAGTATGAATTTTAAAACATTCACACTTGGGGCTGATGTCACTTTTATTGGAAATTTATTCCATTTTTGTAGCATAATAGCTAAATGCTGCTTCGCTATGTTTGCCTTGGATTCTGCACTCCACAATTTGACCTGATCTAAGAACCCTACTAGTTTTATATCCCATTAGAATTTCTTTCATGTACTCAGGATCTAAACCATTTACTGAATTATAGACCAATAACAGAACATTAAAATCTATTTTAAAGCTGGCTGGAAACCAGTGTAAAGACTTTAGAATTCGAGTTATATGCTCTGACTGCTTTGTTCTGGTCACAACCCAAGCTGGAGCATTCTGAACAAGCTGGAGCTATTTAATGCTCTTTTTGGGGAGCCCATTCAGAAGACCATTACAATAGTCAAGTCTACTTGGGATAAAAGCATGGATGAACATCCCCTGATGTGCTTTGCACATCCAAACATTAATTTTGGATATGTTCTTCAGATGGTAGAAGGCAGTTTTAGTAATTTGATATAATTGTTGAAAGTCAGGTCGGAATCGATCAGAACACCAAGGTTTTGGACTTGGTGTTTGGGTTGTAAGGAAGTTCGCCCGAAGTTAGCTGGGATATGTTACAGCACTATTACAACCCTTTTGATGTAATGTATTTAATGGAAAAAATAAACCCAATAAGTTTTACAAAGTGAAATGAAGGAAATTCAAAGTAAATAAAAAAAATACACAGTATGTCTGTCAATGTGTGTGTGTGTGCGTGCGTGCGTGCGTGCGTGCGTGTGTGTGTGTGTGTGTGTGTGTGTGTGTGTGTGTGTGTGTGTGTGTGTGTGTGTGTGTGTGTGTGTGTGTGTGTGTGTGTGCATGCACTCATGTGAACCATTTTCAGGAGCTTCATCTTGGTGGCAAATCTACAACAGTTGGGGGGAAAAAGCAGACCAGATATCAGAAGATTATCAAAATCTCCATAATGACGACGTTGTCAATATGTGTTGCTATCAACGTGTTAAGGAGACAGCTTTACCTCTTTGGATTGGAGGGGGGCGGTTGCTGGTAATCAGATTACTCTGAGACATAGCGTCCATCATCCAGGAGAGGGCGTTGCAGCAGAACTCCATCTTGGGGAGGGAGAGAGAGAGAGAGAGAGAGAGAGAGAGAGAGAGAGAGAGAGAGACTGAATATAAAAGCTAGATTGATTCTAGCAATACAAATAAGGCAAAATTCAGCCATTTCAACTATTTTCTATGGCGCTGATCCTGTATAGAAATTCCATGAAAATGTGTAAGTTTTGCTCTGAATGGACTTGAAGTTATAGCCACAGACCAAAACATGTAAATTGAGAGACTTGCTGGAGAGATGGTAGCTTGTGTCTGAGCTGTGGCAATGTGTCAATGTGCCACCACACAGGATCATGCATGAAGTGCTGCCTCTGTGAGTTAAAATGCTATTGTCTTTGCAGGCACTGATGTTTTTTTTCCCCATACCATGGGCTGGCTATTCTTTGCATATTATTAAAACACTTTGTAAATGTTTTAAAATTTGAAGAAAAAAAATCCAATATCCTTTAACCATAAAACTGTTTAGTCGGTGTTATTAGGATTCCCACTCCTTTTCTAGGTAGGACATGCCCTGCTCCAACATTACTGGGTCTAGAACACGCGTAGCTGCTCTATGATTGGCTGTTGTATCACTGCCGAACACAGCCTACTTCTCCCGCAAATTAAGTACACTTGAAGCCAGAAATTTACATACACTGAAAAAACACGTTTCTATTTTTTTCTCACTGTCAAATCAGACTAAACCTCTCCTGTTTCAGGTCAGTCGGATCGCCAAAATTATTTAATTTTGGAAGATGCCACAATAATGAGAGAGAATTTCTGAGAGAATTTCACAAGATTTTCTTTGATGTCAAAAGTTTACATTTCTTATCCTTAGTTATCGAGTAGCATTTCCTTTGAAATGCATGACTTGGGTTAAACGTTTTGGGTAACCTTCCACAAGCTTCTGACACTACTCTGCTGAAATCCTGGCCCATTCCTCCTGACAGAACTCGTGTAACTGAATGAGGTTGATCAGTTCTAATGCTCTTTCTTCATGATGCTGTCTATTTTCTGAAGAGCTCAATTTCCTGCTGCAGAAAATCAGCCCCACAACATGATGCTGCCACCTCCACGCTTCATGGTTGGGATGGTGTTCTCAGGTCAACAGGTACAAGCTTCTGCCTTTTCCTTCAGGTGTAACGATGGTCATTATGGCCCAACAGCTCCACTTCACTTTCATCAGACCACAGGACATGTCTCCAGAAGTTAAGATCTTTGTCTTGTTGTGTTTTTGCAAATTGTCATCTGTCTTTTTTTACATTTCTTTAAGAGTAATGGCCTCATTCTTGGTGAGTGGCCTTTCAGCCGATGTCAGTGCAGGACTTGTTTAACCATGGATAATGACATTTTCTTACCAGCTTCATCCAGCATCTTCATTAGCTCTTTAGCTTATGTTCTCTGGTTGTTTCGCACATTTCTAACCAAAACACCTTCATCTCTGGGTCTCCTTCCTGAATGGCATGATGGCTGGAAATTCCCATGATGTTATATACTTGCGTATAATTGTTTGAAAAGATGAACGTGGCACCTTCATCTGGAAATTGCACCCAAGGATGAGCCTGACTTGTGGAGCTCCACAATTCTTTCTCTGATTTCCTGGGCGATTTCTTTTGATCTTCCCATGATTTCAAACTAGGAGGAGTGTTTGAAGTCTGGCCCTATGTACATCCCCAGGTGTGCCGTCAGTTAACTCATATATTGTCAGCTAAACTATCAGGAGCTTCCAAAAACTATGACATCCTGATCTAGGTTTTTCCATGTGCTTTAAAGACATAGTACTTTTTGTGTATGCAAACATTTGACCTAGAAGAATATAATGTAAAATTCTCCAAGAGATTATCCCTTTCATTACTGTGACATTCAACAAAATAAATAGTTTTGGTGATACTGACTGACCTGAAACAGAAGAGGTTTAGTCTGATTTGACTTCAAACAGTGAGACAAAAAATTAAATGAGAGTGTTTGCACATTTTGAACAGATGGACATGGCAGCTTTTGACTTAAAACTGTATGTGACTTAAGTGTGCATCGTTTCCCCACTAACAGTAACCCACCCTAATCCTAATATTGATGCATGCTAAACCACCCCAACCTTAGGCAACCAAAAAATTTTCCATCCATCCAATCTCTGCACTGCTAATCCTCACTAGGGTTGCTGGCATACTGGAGCTAACTTCAGGCAAGAGGTGGGGAACACCCTGAACTGATTACCAGCCCATTTAAGGGCACATGTCAACAAACAACCAATCGCACACAGATTCACAGCAATTGACAATTTTGGGTTCTCAATTAACCTATTGTGGATGTTTTTTTTGGGATGTGGAAAGAAACCATAGTACCCGGAGAAAACCCACGCTGGCATGGGGAGAACATACAAAGTACAAACCAGCGAGACCAGATTTGAGCACTGGTCCTCAGAACTGGGAGACAAACAAGATAACAGTCATCCACCATCCAAATAACAAATTTTGATTTTATTTCATATAAATATGATACGTTTCAGATGGTCATCATGTTACATCTGCATAGCCTGTCCTTCCCTTGATGCAGGAACCAATCATGTTGCAGTGGGGTATTTCCTGCCTGGAAACTATGTGGGAATCCCAATAACACGTCTGACCATGTGCCAGATTAATTATATGAATGATGTATGGCTCTTGCTTGTGAATTTCATCAATTGCAATATTGCTGACCTCTGTCTCAAGGAGCTGCAAACGCCGGTCATGGTCATGGTTCACTGCCATGTGCTTCAGCACATTGTCCACCCTACAAAAATAGACAAACAGAGACACAAAATAATTTAGACAACCTTGATACAGTATCTTTGTAAACTTTGTAAACATGCATGAGTGTGATCTGGTTCTCTGTGGTATGCGATACAAAATATACAGTAGGGAATAATTTTCCCATTAGAGAATTGCAAACTTCCAGTGAAATTAAGAAATTAAGTTGGTACATTGTGTAAATTGGAAATTAAGACTAAATACAATGATATGGAAGTCCTTTTCAAAGAATATTACAGTATAAAAGGCATGCGTTGATCAGAAAATGATTTGTTGCCCTTGACGTCATATTCGGCTTTGATAAAAAAAATTATTTATGACACCCGGCTCATGTCAAAAGGATTTATAGCCTATGACATATCCAGCTCATATAAAAATGATTGGTTCTCAAAGAGGTCATCTTGTGTCACGCAGCCAGCACACGTTTGTTGACTTTTAGGGACAAGTGCCAGCTGACGTCTTATCCGTTGTCAAGAAGTATCATGGAGTATCATGGGGTTGTTGAGGTATGACATCATGTTCAATGGTGTCTGTAGGAACAAAAGAAAATGATGGGTTATCATCAAGTTAAGAAATGCAGCCCTATGGGGGCACAAACCAGTGCAATCTGTAGGCCGGTCCCAAGCCCGGATAAATGCGGAGGGTTGCGTCATTCTTCTAAAGAATCCCATACCGGATCGGTCGTGGCCCGGGTTAACAACGCCCGCCCCCGGCACTGCCAACCTGCAGGGCGTCGGTGGAATTTCAGCTACTGTGGGTCGAAGACAAAGAAAAGGAGGAAACCGGATCCAGCGTCAGAAGAAAAAGAGGAATGCACAGAGCCTACAACTGAGTGTAGGGACTTTGAATGTTGGGACTATGACAGGAAAAGCACAGGAGTTGGTTGACATGATGATTAGGAGAAAGGTTGATATTCTGTGCATCCAAGAGAGCAGGTGGAAAGGTAGTAAGGCTAGAAGTTTGGGAGCAGGGTTTAAATTATTCCACCACGGAGTAGATGGGAAGAGAAATGGAGTAGGGGTTGTTTTAAAGGAAGAGCTGGCTAAGAATGTCTTGGAGGTGAAAAGAGTATCAGATCGAGTGATGAGACTAAAATTTGAAATTGAGGGTGTTATGTATAATGTGGTTAGCGGCTATGCACCACAGGTAGTATGTGACCTAGAGTTGAAAGAGAAATTCTGGAAGGAACTAGATGAAGTAGTTCTGAGCATCCCAGACAGCGAGAGTGTTGTGATTGGTGCAGATTGTAATGGACATATTGGTAAAGGAAACAGGGGCAATGAAGAAGTGATGGGAAAGTATGGCATCCAGGAAAGGAACTTTGAAGGGCAGATGGTGGTGGACTTTGCAAAAAGGATGGAGATGGCTGTAGTGAACACTTATTTCCAGAAGAGGGAGGAACATATAGTGACCTACAAGAGCGGAGGTAGAAGCACGCAGGTGGATTATATTTTGTGCAGACGATGTAATCTGAAGGAGGTTACTGACTGTAAAGTAGTGGTAGGGGAGAGTGTAGCTCGACAGCATAGGATGGTAGTATGTAGGATGATTCTGGTGGTGGGTAGGAAGATTAAGAAGACAAAGGTAGAGCAGAGAACCATGTGGTGGAAGCTGAGAAAGGAAGAATGTTGTGCGGCCTTCCGGAAAGAGGTGAGATAGGCTCTCGATGGACAACCGAAGCTCCCGGAAGACTGGACGACGACAGCCAAGGTGATCAGAGAGACAGGCAGGAGAGTACTTGGTGTGTCATCTGGTAGGAAAGGGGAGAAGGAGACTTGGTGGTGGAACCCCAAAATACAGGGAGTCATACAAGGAAAGAGATTAGCGAAGAAGAAGTGGGATACTGAGAGGACTGAGGAGAGGCGAAAGGAGTACATCAAGATTGCGACGTAGGGCAAAGGTAGAGGTGGCAAAGGCTAAACAAGAGGCATATGAAGACATGTACACCAGGTTGGACACAAAAGAAGGAGAAAAGGATCTCTACAGGTTGGCCAGACAGAGGGATAGAGATGGGAAGGATGTGCAGCAGGTCAGGGTGATTAAGGATAGAGATGGAAATGTGTTGACTGGTGCCGGTAGTGTACGAAATAGATGGAAAGAATACTTTGAGAAGTTGATGAATGAAGAAAATGAGAGAGAAGGAAGAGTTGAAGACGCAAGAGTGAAGGACCAGGAAGTGGAAATGATTACTAAGGGGGAAGTCAGAAAGGCACTACAAAGGATGAAAAATGGAAAGGCAGTTGGTCCTGATGACATACCGGTAGAGGTATGGAAGCAATTTGGAGAGATGGCTGTGGAGTTTTTGACCAACTTATTCAACAGAATACTAGCGGGCGAAAAGATGCCTGAAGAATGGAGGAAAAGTGTTCTAGTTCCCATTTTTAAGAACAGAGGGGATGTTCAGAGCTGTGGGAACTATAGAGGAATAAAGTTGATGAGCCACACAATGAAGTTATGGGAAAGAGTAGTGGTGGCTAGACTCAGGACAGAAGTAAGTATCTGCGAGCAACAGTATGGTTTCATGCCTAGAAAGAGTACCACAGATGCATTATTTGCCTTGAGGATGCTCGTGGAAAAGTACAGAGAAGGTCAGAAGGAGCTACATTGTGTCTTTGTGGATCTAGTGAAGGCCTATGACAGAGTACCAAGAGAGGAACCGTGGTACTGCATGCGTAAGTCTGGTGTGGCAGAGAAGTATGTTAAAATAGTACAGGACATGTATGATGGCAGCAGAACAATGGTGAGGTGTGCCTTAGGTGTGACAGAGAAATTTAAGGTGGAGGAGGGGCTGCATCAGGGATCAGCTCTGAGCCCTTCCTGTTTGCAGTGGTAATGGATAGGCTGACAGATGAGGTTAGACTGGAATCCCCTTGGACCATGATGTTCGCAGATGATATTGTCATATGCAGTGAAAGCAGGAGCATGCAGAGGAACAATTGGAAGATGGAGACATGCACTGGAAAGGAGAGGAATGAAGATTAGCCGAAGTAAAACAGAATATGTGCGTGAATGAGAAAAGTAGAGGGGGAAGAGTGAGGCTACAGGGAGAAGAGATAGCAAGGGTGGACGACTTCAAATACTTGGGGTCAACAATACAGAGCAATGGAGAGTGTGGTCAGGAAGTGAAGAAACGGGTCCAAGCAGGTTGGAACAGCTGGCAAAAGGTGTCTGGTGTGTTATGTGCAGAAGAGTGTCTGCTAGGATGAAGGGCAAAGTTTACAAAACAGTGGTGAGGCCGGCCATGATGTACGGATTAGAGACGGTGGCACTGAAGAAACAACAGAAGCTGAACTGGAGGTGGCAGAAATGAAGATGCTGAGGTTCTCGCTCGGAGTGACCAGGTTGGATAGAATTAGAAATGAGCTCATTCGAGGACAGCCAAAGCTGGATGTTTTGGAGACAAGATTCGAGAGAGCAGACTTCGATGGTTTGGACATGTTCAGAGGCGAGAGAGTGAGTATATTGGTAGAAGGATGCTGAGGATGGAGCTCCCAGGCAAAAGAGCGAGAGGAAGACCAAAGAGAAGGTTTATGGATGTGGTGAGGGAAGACATGAGGGCAGTTGGTGTTAGAGAGGAAGATGCAGGAGATAGGCTAAGATGGCAAAAGATGACACGCTGTGGCGACCCCTAACGGGACAAGGCGAAAGGAAAAGAAGAAGATCATCTAGTTAAGAAAAATGATCATTTGCACTCATACCTGTGGCTAGGTTGCTTTCTGACCCTGTCCCGCTTTGAAGTGTTAGGGGATGTTCACACAGTGGGGTGGTGCGAAAGGCAATGGGCAACCCATCAAAATTATCCTCATGAAGGCATATCTGCAATGTATTCCCACAAGAGCTTTGTTTCCGTATGAAGACTCTTATCAAAACACAGATGCAAAGGTGGCGACACTCTGAATCATAAATATGTCAATATTTCAAATACATGCCTTAAAACCTCATTACGGCACGAAAAAACATCTGAAAACACCATTGTAGCTAACGTTACATCTGGGGTCTTAACATATCACCATTACAAGACCAACATCTCAAAAGCTCTTATCAAAACAAGGATGGGTATGGGAAAGGGTGTGTGTGTGTGTGTGTGTGGGGGGGGGTGCTTGCCTGTGTGTGTGCACGTGTGTGTTTCCCCCCCTCTCATGCTACTGGTCATATGCAACTTCTTTTCCCTTCGTCTTGTCCCGGTGGGGTCGCCACAGCGTGTCATCTTTTTCCATCTAAGCCTATCTTGTGCATCTTCCTCTCTAACGCCCACAATCCTCATGTCCTCCCTTACAACATCCATCTAGCTTTTCTTTGTTCTCTTTTGCCTGTCAGCTCCATCCTCAGCACCCCTCTACCGATATACTCACTCTCTTGCCTCTGGACATGTCCAAACCCTCGAAGTCTGCTCTAACTGCATTATAAAATATTCAAACGTATTAGAAACAATTTTTTTGTGTATCTTGTGAAGATACAGAGTTTATATGGTAGTCCCATGTTTTAGCTCTACATTCTCATTACCCAAGATAAAAACCTGTGACTGTCTGGGCAGGCATTTACATTGACACATTTTGCACAATTGCCATTGTCAGGACTTTAATGGGCACTCTAACTGCTCTAAATGGAAGAAGACTCTGCATCTTTCCACAACTGTAAGTTGTGAGAACAGTGTTCTTATAAGAAAAAAAGTTCCCTGTCAATTGACTCTTTATTGTTCTTTGTTCTTGTTAGTTTTCCTGTTGTTTGTACTCAACATGGACACCACCAACTATCAGAGACAAATTCCTTTTCTGTTGTTCCATACTTGGGGAATAAAGCTGATCCTGAGGATACACTCCAGAGTGTAAATTTTAGTTTCAGGAAGTTTTTTTTTTAACCTCACAAGCAAAGTGTCTCAAGTTTGTGTGCGTGTGAGTGCAGGTGTGAGCGTGTGTGCGTGTTTGTGCGTGCGCCGTGCATTAACGCATGTATTCATATCCTTTGCCTCCATGTGTAAAATTTACAACCAGCCACCAAAGTAACAGGTCCTATCAGATGATAGTGATATGATTCCATAATAGTGATTTCTTTTGACAAAAGATGCATCAAGGCGTTTTCAGATTTGTGGTAGTCGGTCTCAAAATGGTTGACCACTATTTTCTTTAAAGGACTGAAATTATACCTTGTAGAAGTCTTTTGAATTTGTGAATGTCGCTAAATCCTACAACTGTCTCAGACTCACTCTGCTTTGATAATCCAGCGCTCTTTGGACATTCATTGTTGTCAACGTACATATTATCTTTTAAATAGGTAATCACTGTTGCAGAACACATTTTATCATCCGTATTAAAAGGTATGTATAGAAGTTTTTTCCCTTTTGACTATTTCTCATTTCTTTAGTTCAGATAATTTGCATTTAGAACCACCTCCACGTTGATCTGTTACACTCTGTACTACTAGTTCTAGGCGAGTGTCAGATATGACCTCTGAGTTTGATTGTACAATTTGTTCAAGTGAATTTTTAAATGTGTTGGTGATGTGATCAGTTTCATTGGTCACATTAGAGAATGAATGCATTTACATTACGTTAAACAGCCACACCAGATGAACGTGTATTCTATGTCGATGTGACATCTCTGTATCCTTATGTCAACAGCATTTCTCCATATCCCTTGGGACATCCCATAATTATTTACAACTTTGATAACCTTCAAAAATACTTCAGACTGGTCTATCACCTCGAGGCCTCTTTTTCCCCGGTGTTTCCTCACAAAACAACTAAAGGTAAATTAGCGTTCACACTATGTTGGTAACACTCAGAATTTAACAAAAAAGAATTCAACAAGGCTCTCCAATTAGGTTAGAAGTTGGGTGGTAATACAGAAGTGTGGCATTTGAGTGAGTTGGTGAGCACTGATATTTTCAAACAATACATGAACACATTCCTCAAGGAGAAAAAAAAGAAGCTTCAGGCTTTCCTGCTAACATGACTGATCAGGCCAGTAGGGAGAAATACATCAATGACTACCTGGTGCATCAAGGTATTCAATTGACCTCTAATAATGTCAAGATCAACCCTGGCAAAAGGCAAATGGATGAATTATGCCTCAATGCCTGTGGGGGAAGTTTGGGCAAAGGGACAATCTGAATCAGACTGACTTTGTGACCAAACCAGAGACTTTTTTCCCCCCAATTCATGTTTTCAGGTCTGTACGAGAGCAAATACTTCAACTTTATCAATGAAAATATAGTCATGGTGCAGTACTGTCACCCAAAGAACGATGCCACGCCCCCCTCTAACTCCCCTAATATATTTGTGGCTTGCATGAGAACCAACCCTGCAAGAAGGTTCATTTTAGCTATTTGGAACAACTCCAATCCAGAGTTCTTTACACAGACAGTCACAGTCATCACCTGTCGGGTTAAGGAGAGCTTGGGTAGCCTCTTCATCGCAGTCAGACTTCTCAGGACTGGACTGTATAATGGTGGGATCATTGTAGGGAATTTGAGAACTTGTAGAGATTCTCATGCGCGGCATTTCTGCATAACACTTTCCACGCTGTCCTCTCACACTGAAGGGTTGCCACTCAGTTGCTAAATTAGGCATCTTCATTGTTGATCTCGCAAAAAAGAAGTCAACCATGTCTCAGTCAGGGTTTCTGGGGGTTTATTATCTGTGTGATCAGATGAATCCCTTGTTTTTACAATACATGAAGTGAGGTTGGAGTGGGGGGATTATGGAAAAGATAAGACCCACCTCATGGACATCCATTGGTAGCTGGTTGTAAAATGGTTGGTAATTTCTTCAGAGACCGGGTCTATTTTATCAGACCAGTCAGTCAGATTTAGCCTGAGTATGTTGAAAAACAATCCACATTGTCTATTGAACAATGATATAGAAATGTCTAAATCAAATCGATCCACACATTTACCTTCCGCCTTCTCTTTGTTTGATTTTATTTTAACATTGAAAAACCCTTCCCTGCATGGTGAAGATCTTGATTTCCAAATGATGGAACTATTTGCCCATGTTTTCCTGATGACTTGGTGAATAATGATATTCGAGACACCACACTCATTGGAATTCAGCATACCTAAGTTTGCCGGAATTGCGTTTTCGCCATCTTGATCCTTCTTGTAGAAATGAAGCTCTGCCGTTTCATGATACAATCTGTCCCCCCCAGGTGCAATGGTCTCCAGTAGAGTTCAGAATCGAACTCCATTGTAGTGTTTCTGCTGGAGGTTGTTGAATCCTTCGGAAATACATCCTTAATTTGTGGGAACAACCAAAGCCTGAACCCTGTACAATAGACACGCAGGTTTCGATAATCATGCTGCTTCTCACATAGCTTATTACTTTTTCTTTTTTTTTTTTTTTTTTAGTTCAGTAGGTGAAATGATTATAATGCAGCCCTATGGGGGCACAAACCAGTGCAATTTATTGCCCGGTCCTAAGCCCTGATAAATACAAAGGGTTGCGTTAGGAAGGGCATCCGGCATAAAAACTGTGCCAAACAAATATGAGCATTCATCTAAAGAATACCATACCGGATCGGTTGTGGCCTGGCTTAATAACGCCCGCCCCCAGCTTTGCGAAGCGAACCTTGGTGGAAATTCAGCAACTGTGGGTTGAAGACAAAGACGAGGAAGAAACAGGATTCGTCGTCAGAAAAAAAAGAGGATTGCACAGAGCCTACAACTGAGTCTAGGGACTTTGAATGTTGGGACTGCGACAGGAAAAGCTCAGGAGTTGGTTGACATGATGATTAGAAGAAAGGTTGATATATTGTGTATCCAAGAGAGCAGGTGGAAAGGTATTAAGGCTAGAAGTTTAGGAGCAGGGTTTAAATTATTCTACCACAGAGTAGATGGGAAGAGGAATGTAGTAGGGGTTATTTTAAAGGAGGACCTGGCTAACAATGTCTTGGAGGTGAAAAGAGTATCAGATCGAGTGATGAGACTAAAATTTGAAATTGAGGGTGCTATGTATAATGTGGTTAGCGGCTATGCCCCATAGGTAGAATGTGACCTAGAGTTGAAAGAGAAATTCTGGGAGGACCTAGATGAATTAGTTCTGAGCATCCCAGACAGCGGGAGATTTGTGATTGGTGCAGATTGTAATGGACATATTGGTAAAGGAAACAGCAGCGATGAAGAAGTGATGGGTAAGTACGGCATCCAGGAAAGGAACTTTGAGGGACAGATGGTGGTGGATTTTGTAAAAAGGATGGAGATGGCTGTAGTGAACACTTATTTCCAGAAGAGGGAGGAACATATAGTGCCCTACAAGAGTGGAGGTAGAAGAACGCAGGTGGATTATTGTTTGTGCAGATGATGTAATCTGAAGGACGTTACTGACTGTAAAGTATTGGGAGGGGAGAGTGTAGCTCGACAGCATAGGATGGTGGTGTGTAGGATGACTCTGGTGGTGGGTAGGACGATTTAAGAAGACAAAGGTAGAGCAGAGAACCATGTGGTGGAAGCTGAAAAAGGAAGAATGTTGTGCGGCCTTTTGGAAAGAGGTGACACAGGCTCTCGATGGACAGCAGAAGCTACCGGAAGACTGGACGACTATAGCCAAGGTGATCAGAGAGACAGGCAGGAGAGTACTTGGTGTGTCTTCAACTAGGAAAGGGGAGAAGGAGACTTGGTGGTGGAACCCCAAAATACAGGAAGTCATACAAGGAAAGAGATTAGCGAAGAACAAGTGGGACACTGAGAGGACTGAGGAGAGGCGAAAGGAGTACATTGAGATGGGATGAATGGCAAAGGCAGAGGTAGCAAAGGCTAAACAAGAGGTATATGACGACATGTACACCAGGTTGGACACGAAAGAAGAAGAAAAGGATCTGTACAGATTGGCCAGACAGAGGGATAGAGATGGGAAGGATGTGCAGCAGGTAAGGGTGATTAAGGATAGAGATAAAAACGTGTTGACTGGTGCCAGTAGTGTGCTAAATAGATGGAAAGAATACTTCGAGAAGTTGATGAATGAAGAAAATGAGAGAGAAGGAAGAGTAGAAGAGGCAAGTGTGAAGAGTAGTGTAGACTAGACTCAGGACAGAAATAAGTATCTGCGAGCAACAGTATGGTTTCATGCCTAGAAAGAGTACCACAGATGCATTATTTGCCTTGAGGATGCTGGTGGAAAAGTACAAAGAAGTTCAGAAGGAGCTACATTGTGTCTTTGTGGATCTAGAGAAAGCTGTTGTTGATGTTTTCAGATATTAACTGCCGTAATGAGGTTTTCAGACATGTTTTTAAAATTTTCAGCGCACATGTGCCATATTTAGGATTTTGAGTGTTGCCACCTCCACATCGGTGTTATAAGAGCTTTGAGACGTTGGTCCTGTGGGAATATATTGCTGATCTACCCCCATAAGGATAATACTGATGGACCACCCATTGCCTTTCACACCACCCCACTGTGTGACCACTCCTTAACACTTCAGTGCTCCTACGGGAGGACCTTACAAGCACCATTGACGCGGGACAGGGTTAGAAAGCAATCTAATCACAGGTATGACTGCAACTGATCATTTTTCTAAACTAAATGATAACCCCCACCCCCATCCCCTCCTTGAGCCGTCACCTTATCGTGGTGGAAGGGTTTGTGTGTCCCGATGATCCGAGCACCTAAGTTGTCTGGGGCATCATGCCCCTAGTAGGGTCACCCATGGCAAAAAGGTCCTAGGTGAGTGACCTGACAAAGTACGACTCCAAAACTCCTTTGATGGGTACAAAAATTGGATCTTGGTTTTCCTTGCCAGGACGTGGGTCTCCGGGGCTCCCCTCTGGAGCTAGGCCAGGAGGTTGGGCTTGAAAGCGAGCACCTGGTGGCTGGGCCTGCACCGATGGGGCTTGGTTGGGCACAGCCTGAAAGGGTAACCTGGGTCTGCCTTCCCATGGGCTCATCACCTTTGAGGGGGTCATAGGGGTCGGGTGTAATGTGAGCTGGGCGGCGGCCAAAGTTTTACCTTGGCAATCCAATCCCCAGCTGCAGAAACTAGCTCTAGGGACATGGAATTACCCACTCTTTTTGGAGTCCTTAGATGGAGCGCGAAAGAGCGCTCCTTCTGGAGACTCCATCTTTCTGGTGGGGACTTCAATGCTCACGTGGTCAATGACAGTGAGACCTGGAAAGGCATGATAGGGAAGAACACCCCCCCAACCCCGATCACAACCCGAGTGGTGTTCTATTATTGGACTTCTGTGCTCATCACGGATTGCCCATAACGAACACCATGTTCAGGCAGAGGGGTGTATCTGGCACCAGGACACCCTAGCCCACAGTTCAATGATCGAGTTTGTAGTTGTGTCATCGGACTTGCGACCGCATGTCTTGGACACTCGGGTGAAGAGAGGGGCAGAGCTGTCAATTGATCACCACCTGGTGGTGAGTTGGCTCCGCTGGTGGGGAAAGATGCCGGTCCGACGTAGCAGACCGTATTGTGAGGGTCTGCTGGGAACTGCTGGCAGATTCCCCTGTCAGAAGGAATTTCAACTCCCACCTCCGAAAGAACTTTGCTCACATCCCAGAGGAGGCAAAGGACATTGAATCAGAGTGGACGATGTTTCGCGCCTCCATTGCTGAGGCGGCCGACCGGAGCTGTGGCTGTAAGGTGATCTGTGCCTGTCATGGTGGCAACCCACGAACACATTGGTGGACACCAACAGTAAGGGATGCTGTCAAGCTGAAGGAGTCCTATTGGGCATTTCTGGCCTGTGGGAATCCCGAGGCAGCTGATAGGTATTGGCTGGCCAAGCGGAATGCGGCTTCGATGGTCGGTGAGGCAAAAACCCGGGCGTGGGAGGGGTTTGGTGAGGCCATGGAGAACGACTTCAGGACGGCTTCGAGGAACTTCTGGTCCACCGTCTTAGGAGAGGGGAAGCAGTACACCGTCAACACTGTGTATATTGGGGACGGGGTGCTGCTGACCTCAACTCGGGATGTTGTGAGTCGTGGGGAGAATAGTTCGAAGGCCTCCTCAATTCCACCAACACGCCTTCCCACGAGGAAGCCGAGTCTAGATGCTCTGAGGTGGGCTCTTCTATCTCTGGGGTTGAGGTCACCGAGGTGGTTAAAAAGTTCCTTGGTGAGAGGGCCCCAGGGGTGGATGAGATTCGCCCAGAGTTCTTAAAGGATTTGGATGTTATGGGGATGTCCTGCTTCTCATGCCTATGAAACATCGCATGGACATTGGGGACAGTGGCTCTTAATTGGGAGACTGGGGTGGTGGTCCCCCTTTTCAAGAAGGGGGACTGGAGGGTGTGTTCCAACTATAGGGGGGTCACACTCCTCGGCCTCCCTTGGTAGGGTCTATTCAGGGGTGGCGGAGAGGAGGGTCCATTGGGAAGTCAAATCTCAGATCCAGGAGGAGCAATGTGGTTTTCATCCTGGCCGTGGAACAGTGGACCAGCTCTATACCCTCGGCAGGATCCTCTAAGGTGCATGGAAGTTCGCCCAACCAGTCTACATGTGATTTTGTTCACAACTTTTATGGACAGAATTCCTAGGCGCAGACGAGGCCTACAGGGTGTCCGGTTTGGTAGCCTCAGCATGGCATCTCTGGTCTTTGCAGATGATGTGGTTCTGTTGGCTTCATCAAGACGTGATCTCCAACGCTCACTGGAGCAGTTTGCAGCTGAGTATGAAGCGGCTGGCCAAA
Organism: Syngnathoides biaculeatus; assembly: GCF_019802595.1. Taxonomy (NCBI): domain Eukaryota; kingdom Metazoa; phylum Chordata; class Actinopteri; order Syngnathiformes; family Syngnathidae; genus Syngnathoides; species Syngnathoides biaculeatus. Next base: position 3,495,639 of record NC_084655.1, read on the forward strand.
TCTGAGACCATGGTCCTCAGTCAAAAAAGGGTGGCGTGCCCTCTCCGGGTCGAGGATGAGATCCCGCCCCAAGTGGAGAAGTTCAAGTATATTGGGGTCTTGTTCACAAGTGAGGGAAGAATGGAGCGGGAGATCAACAGTGGTGCAGTGTCTGCAGTGATATGGACTTTGTATCGGTCTGTTGTGGTGAAGAGGGACCTAAGTCCAAAGGCAAAGCTCTCAATTTACTAGTCACTCTACGTTCCTACCCTTACCTACTGCCACAAGGTGTGGGTCGTGACCGAAAGAACAAGATCCTGGATACAAGCGGCCGAAATGATTTTCCTCGTCAGGGTGACCGGGCACTCCCTTAGAGATAGGGTGAGAAGCTTGGTCATCTGGGAGGGGCTCAGTGTCGAGACGCTGCTCCTCCGCATTGAGCGGAGCCAGATGAGGTGGATGTGGCATCTGAGTCGGATGCCTCCAGGACGCCTCCCTGGTTAGGTGTTCCGGGCATGTCCCACCGGAATGAGACCCCGGGGATGACCCAGGACACGCCGGAGAGACTTTGTTTTTCGGCTGACCTGGAAATGCCTCGGGATCCCTCTGGAAGAGATGGAAGAAGTGGCTGGGGAAAGGGAAGTCTGGGTATCCCTGCTGAAACTACTTCCCCTGCGACCTGACCTGTAGAAGCGGTAGAAAATGGATTGATGGATAGATGATAACTCATCATTTTCCTTTGTTAAAACAGACATCCCTGGATATGACGTCACACCCCAACAATATCGGAAAAAATGAGCTCACCTTGTTTTCAACTAATGCAACGCCATTTTGTTGTCACAGGATGTTACTCATCAACGGATGTGACGTCAACTGGCATGTGTCCCTCCAAGTCAAATTCAACAAAACATCTGCCGGCTGCGTGATACGGGATGACCTCGATTGACAATCAATCATTTCTATATGAGCCGGATATGTCATAGGCCATAAATCATTTTGATATGAGCAGGATATGCCATAAATAATTTTTTGATCAAAGCCAAATATGACAACATTGGCAATAAATACTTTTTTGATTGAAACAGGCCTTTATAATGCTCTAATTTTGATTTGAATAACTCCAAATCCGGCGCATTTAATGTTGAAACTAATGAATGTTATTGTTTTTTTTTGTAAATTGTCAGAGTTCAACCTCGTAGTTTTTAATTTGATGCCTGCAACATGTTACAAAAAAGCTGGGACAGGGGCATGTTCACTCCTGTGTTACATCATCTTTCCCTTTACAACACTCAGTGTTTGAGAACTGAGGACACTAGTCATTGTGCTTAATTGTTGGAATTCTTTCCTATTATTGTTCAATGCTTAACTTTTATGTTGATCAATGTATTTTGAACTCTCGGATACCCCACACATTGTCTTTGGGAGACAGGTCTGGTTTGCTGGCAGCTCATTTTAGCACTCACACTCCTTTCATCCTTCAACACACACAGAATGTGCCTTAGCTTTGCCTTGCTGAAATAAGCAGGAATGTCCTTAAAAAAGACATTGTCTGGACGGCAGCATGTTGCTAAAAATATATGTATGTACCTTTCAGCATTAAAAGTGATGATGTAGTAGTACACTTGCTTGACTATGGTCCATTCAGCATGGTTTCAGTTCCCAATATGTGATGGTGTGAATGTGAGTGCAAATCCTTGTCCATGTCAATATGTGCCTAGTGAATGACTGGTGATGCGTTCTGGTGTTATGTGCCTTTTGCTCAAAGTCAGATGGGATTGGATCCAGTGACCCTGAATAGAATAAGTTGTTGAGAATACATGGCTGGATGGTTTTCTGAAGTGTTTCTAAGCCCATGTGGCAATATCCTTTTTCACAATGATGGTGATTTTTTAATGCAGTCCTGCCTGGGGGATCGAATGTCATAGGCATTCAATGTTGGTTTGCGGGCTGACTGCTTACATGCAGAGATTTTTAATTTAAATTTAATTCTCAGAATCTTTTGATGATATCATTGCCTGTAGATGATGAAATCCCTAAATTCCTTGCAATTGTACATTGAGAAATGTTATCAGATGAAATACCTAAATTCCTTGCAATTGTACATTAAGAAATGTTGTCAAACTGCTTCACAATTTGTTCTCACAGTTGTTAAAGTGGTGAACCTTGCCTCCTCCTTTCTTATGAACAACTGAGCCTTCCAGGGATGCTCCTTTTAAACCCAATTATGACGCTAACCTGTTTCCGATGACTCTGGTAACCTTTGGAATACAGTACCTCTCAGAGTTGTTTGTGAGTATTCCTCACATTTCCTCATAAAATAATTGATTTTTTTGTAACAAAAACATAATAACAATAACAATCATCAGTTCGAACATCAAATGTCTTTCCAATTTACCCAATTGAATATGTTCCAAAAGGATTTGCAAATACATCTTATTCCATTTTAATTTACATTAAACATAACATACCAACTTTGCGTTCAAAATAACTCTTTGCATCTCTCGCGCTCAGGCCCATAGCTCTGGCAAACATGACAATGCCATCTGATATGAAAGGGTCAGTTTCTCTGTGGCCAGGGGGAGGGATTTGACTGAATGACTTTAATCCTGTATTCAATATAGTGCCATTCCCAAATGTTGTTTAAGTCAGTGGTCTCTTGACTTAAAATTGCCCCAACTTGCTAATTGCATGGTCAAGTTGCAAGCCAAAAATGGACTGTAATTATTGTTCTCACAATGTGAAACGATAATAAATCACATCTTGTATATTCATATTTATATCAATCCAATTTAGCAATCATAAGTGAAGTACTTACTTGACAGATGTAGTTTTAAGCCGCTCTGTGTCACTCTCTCTTTGCCGCTTATTCTGTGCAGAGAGGAGGTTCTCTTTCTGGATTGCCTCCCACATGTTAAGTTGGCTGGCCTTAATTCCCTGCAACTCCAAAACTGAGAGGAGAATGGAACAATAAACCACTGGAATATAGCAGGGGAAGGAGGTTAGTCTAGGTCAGAGGTCCGCAACGCATGGCTCTTTAGCACCGCCCTAGTGGCTCCCTGGAGCTTTTCTCAAAAATCTATGAAAATGGAAAAAGATGGGGGCGGGGGGGAATGTTTTTGTTTTAATGTGATTTCTGTAGAAGGACAAACATGACATTCTTAACGTTTTCCAATGCTGTAAAAATATGTGGAATAAATATTAAATGTCAACATTTCTGTCAACAAATATTTGCGTCATAGCTTGCGAAGGAGGCTTCTTTGAGATTGGCATGGCAGGTCCCTGTCGCAAATAAACCGACGAGTGTGTGATCGGTCATGGATTGCAAAGGGGAAAAAAGAACGATAGCTGAGGAGAACAGCGGATTCATCAATACTTGGACCAAATCATTTGCTTTCACTGCTAACGCGGAAGGTTTGCCTGCGTGTCTACTTTGTAATGAGAAGTTGTCCAATAATAAAAACAATAATGTGGAAAGATATTTCCAGGGAAGGCATGCTACATCTGCAGCCGAGTTGGGAGTGAAAAAGTCACTCAGCAGAAACCCTAGCTTGCCTAAAGCCAAAAACAGAGCGATATTGAAAGCCTGAAACCTGAGAAACTTGTGTTTGAAACATGGAATGCTCTTCCTGACAGTTATAGAAGCAGGAAGAAACATACATTTGGAGTATTAGCCACCTTGGATCAACATGCCTGTACAAGCACATTTTCTATAATGAAGTACATTAAATCCAAATACTGTAACGGAATTGCCTCATAGACAAGAGCTTGCAGTCACGTGTCAAGATGAAAGTTAACATTTTGCATACCCAATTTTCAGAAGCTGTACAGTGATTTCCAAAAACAGAAGTCACATTAAACGCATAGGAATACAATTCTGTCATTGGCACATATTTAGCAACAAAGTGTTTATTAAGTGGCTATTTTTTTTTTGTCAGTATATATTTGAAATGCCACATCCACTACATAAAGAAGGATGTGGTAAACATCCATAAAACTGCTTCAATAACTGTTAATAAGGAAGCGATGACTCCAAAACAAGAGGATTGTTTGAATGGAAGCTGCATTAGGTTTGTGGACAGTGGATTACAGAAAAATGGCCTGGTGACAATGATAGAAAGGGTGATGAGAGTGCTGACGAACTTCAAGGTGCAAGGAGGATGAGGCTTTTCAACAAGCAAAGGTTGGTGTGAAAAATTTCAAAAGCGATACGGCCACAGAAGCGTTCTACAATATGGTAAGAGCTGTCCAGTTTAGCAATTGTGTTGACGGAGTTATGTCCTTGTACAGGGGAATTTTGAAGCAGAAGGAAAAACAAAGACAACACCATGTTTTTCTCAAAGATAAAAAACTCAAGTTACACAGTAAGCACCGTTGGATTAATTGTACATAAAGTTATCTCATATTTGCTCACTTGTTTTGCTTTTAATGCTTGATGCTATATGTGCTTAGACAATGTGATGCAATAAAGAGAGGTACATTGCGTGGGACGAAGAGGAAGTCACAACGGTGAGATGGAAGGGACATCACATGGGTGCGTTGGGAACATTCTGCGCTCTACAGGAGAAGACGTCACGCGTTTGCTTTCTTTGTCACAGTTGCTTATGGTTGCTTTGTTTATCATGTTTGCTGTGTTTGTTATGTTGCAGACCGCCCTCAGGAAATAAAAAGGAGCAGTTGTAGAGATGTGGCCAGAATGGGTAACTGTACACACACCCTATGTTCTCCTCACGAGCACAAGTTAATCTTGTCTTGTCTTCCTTCAATATCGTACTTTGAGTCATCAATGAATTTAACATTCATGGTTTTGGGGTATGGAAGGAAACAGAAAGTACCCACAGAAAATGAAAAGTGAAGAGAGAAACCTCAGTCCAAGAGTTGATTGATGGCCAGATACGGTTTGTGAGTCCCAAGCTTATTCAGAGGTTTTCTGCTCAGAAAGATATAGACAGTACAGTATATTACCAGTACAATGGTAATACAATATTTTTTCAGCAAAATAATTTTACCTTAGTTTGACTAATGATAAAAATTCAGGGACATTTATATAAACATGGCTTCTTTGCTTTTATAATCATTAGCTGCCTGTTTGCTGCCTGCCAACTAAGGTGGGTGCCACGTTGATGAGATGTGAAAACTAGAAGCAGAGCACAAATACAAAGTTCACTTCATGCTCAAATTAAACCATGCCAGCAACAAAAAAGTAACATTCAGAAACCATTTTTTTCTTACTCAAAGGCATCAATGTTAAATGTTAAATATTGTATGTGTGGGAATAAATTCCATCCATCCATTTTCTTTGCCGGTTATCCTCACAAGGGTGACGGGGAGGGCTGGAGCCTATCCCAGCTGTCAACGGGTAGGAGGCAGGGTACACCCTGAACTGATTGCCAGCCAATCGCAGGGCACATGGAGACAAACAGCCGCACTCAGAATCACACCTAGGGGCAATTTAGAGTGTCCAATTAATGTTGCATGTTTTTAGAATGTGGGAGGAAACCGGAGCGCCCGAAGAAAACCCACACAGGCACGGGGAGAACAAGTAAACTCCACACAAGGCAGGGCCAGGATCGAACCCGGGTCATCAGAACTGTGAGGCCAACGCTTTACCAGCTGATACACCGTGCCACCTGGGAATAGATTATGATGGCTTTATTGTCAGTCTGGTAGTTTCAAGCTAGTTTAAACTTTCAAGCATCCATACCTGAGGTTAAGACAAAAATTAAAATGATTGGAAACACACTGTTTGATGTACTAGAGAGGTAACCATGGTAAAACAAAGTTAACTCATTAAAAAACGGAAAAATTGCCGTTCTACCTTTAAAATAGAAAAATAATGCTGATTTTGCCTTGTCCCTGTCATTCTAACTTAACAATATTGCTGTGGCTGTGTTTTAAGTGCAGTACCGTCAACTGCACAACATACATTATGTATAGGTGTACCTAATATTTTAGTTGCAAGTTCATTGGGGGCAACTTAGAGTAATGATCTGCAATTATTTTGTTTTCAAAATGACTTTTGTGTAGTTCTCACCAAAGTGTTTTCTCTTTTCTGAGGGAACGCGGCATATACATCTCTTGATAAAGACATTAAGATGTGAAATGATGATCAATGGTGGTGCCAGACAAGGCCTCGAGTGGTATTCCACGATTAGGCTGTAACGCTGAAACTTCCAGTGGATATCACTGCGCTCCTGAACTTCGTTGAAAGTGTAACTGGGAAATGAAGAAAAGGAAATTTAGACCTCAGTGATCTATACTAATCCGTTTGAAATGAAATATAAAGTGTGTACCTGAACATGGCAATAAGGAGATTGATGAGCAGTATGTTGGTCACCAGTAGATAAACAGTCTGGAGGAGGATAACTAGCCAGTTGGCATAAGTGTTCATGCAGGGCTCTGCTCCTGCTTCTATTAGTGTCCTGTTATCAGTACAGTTGATGTCTGGAAATAATTCCGCTAAATGGAAAGTAAATTAAAAGGGACAAGTGACCATGTGTATTGAATACATTTATAGACTTGCTACCAAGTCATATGTGACTATGTTGAAGTCCACAATACATGTATAAACCATCCATGCCCACATAGTTTGCATTGTCCAGTAAAGACTTCAGAGCCTTCCGTGCTGGCCTAAACAGTATCAAAAGCACTGATCTACATTTAGAACGTCATTAGATTATTATAAATTATCGTTAATAATCCTTTCCTTGAGCCGTCACTTTATCGTTGTGGAGCCGTTTGTGTCTCCTGATGATCCGAGGAGCAAAGTTGTCTGAGACTTCATGCCCCCGATAGGGTCAGCCATGGCAAACAGGTTTTCGGTGAGGGTCCAGACAAAGCATGTCCTAAAGACCCCCATGATGGTAGACAGAAATGGATTCGGGTTTTCCTTGCCTGGATGCGGGTCACTGGGCCTCCCCTCTGGAGCTAGGCCTGGAGGTGGGGTTTGAAGGCGAGCGAGGGCCTGGTGGCTGGGGCTCCACCCATGGACTTGGCCGGGTACAACCCAAAAGGGTAACTAGCGCCCCCGTTCCCATGGGCTCACCAACTGTGAGAGGGACCATAGACATCATTGCAATGTGAGCTAGGCGGTAGCCGAAGGCAGGGACCTTGGCGATCTGATCCTCGGCTACAGAAACTAGCTCTAGGGACATGGAATATCACCTCTCTGGCAGAGAAGGAGCCTGAGCTGGTGTGTGAGGTCCAGAATTTTCGACTAGATATAGTCGGACTCGCCTCTATGCTTGGGCTCTGGTACCAGTCCTTTTGAGAGGAGTTGGAGTCTGTTCCACTCTGGAGTTGCCCACGGTGAGAAGCGGGGAGCAGGTGTGGGTATACTTATTGCGAACCGGCTCAGTACCTGTACATTGGGGTTCATCCCGGCAGATGAGATAGTAGCCTCTCTCCGCTTTTGGGTGGTGGGACAGGTCCTGACTGTTGTTTGTGCCAGTGCGGCAGAAAATAGTTCAGAGCACCTACCCTTGTTGGAGTCCTGAGAAGGAGTACTGTAGAGCACTTCCTCTGGGAACCCCATCATTCTTCTGCGGGATTTAAATGGTCACATGGGCAATGAGAGTGTGACCTGGAAGGGCATCACTGGGAAGAATGGGCACACCAATTGGAACCCAAGTGGTGTTCTGTTACTGGACTTCTGTGCTCTTCATGGATTGTCCAAAAATAATAACACCATGTTAAGGCATAAGAGTGCCTACATGTGCACTTGGCACCAGGACACCCTCAGTCGCAGTTCGATGATTGACTTTGTTGTCATGTCATCAGATTTACGGCTGCATGTCTTGGACACTCCGATGAAGAGAGGGGCGGAGCATGACAACTGATCACCACCTGGTAGTGAGTTGGCTCAGATGGTGGGGGAAGATGCCCGTACAAAGTGGCAGGCCCAAACGTATTGTGAGGGTCTGCTGGGAAGGGCTGGCAGATTCTCCAGTCGGAAGGAATTTCAACTCCTATGTCTGAAAGAACTTTGTTCATGTTCCGGGGGAGGAGAGGAACATTAAGTCCGAATGGACGATGTTATGTTCTGTGCCTCCATTGATGAGTTGGTCGACTGGAGTTGTGGCTGTAGGGAGTCGGTGCCTGTCGTGGCGGCAAACCCTAAACATGTTGGTGGACACCAACAGTGAGGGATGGTGTCAAGATGAAGAAGGAGTCCAATCAAGCATTTTTGGCCGGTGTGATGGTCTGAGCGCTCCCCCATGCTGAAAAGTCTCATAACATTTAATGAGCATGCATTACTAACAGGAGAACTCTGGGTATGTAGCAGACACTTACTAGGAAATCCCCAGGTCTCATAATTCCCCTTCTTCTACATAGAGGTAGCTAACATACGTTATATCCTAACCATAACCTAACCTTAAAACAAAAGTTGATAAAAAGATATACATATTTATGTAAGTTCGCTGTGTTGTCTTTCTGAGATGTCCATAGTGAACATGAACACTCGCCGACAAGTTGTCAAATGGCACATGTTGAAGCATAGATGGGGATGTTTCACACTATACGCTCAAGCACGTCAATCACAAGGAGACTTTTCAGCACCGTCAACACAGTGTATAGTGACAATGGGGCACTACTGATCTCAACTATATATATATATATATATATATATATATATATATATATATATATGTATGTATATATATATATATATATATATATATATATATATATATACAGTGCCTTGTGAAAGTATTCGGGCCCCTTGAACTTTTCAACCTTTTGCCACATTTCAGGCCTTAAACATAAAGATGTAAAATTATTTTATTTTTTGTCAAGAATCAACAAGTGGGACACAATCGTGAAGCGAAACAAAATCTGTTGGATATTTTAAACTTTTTTTAACAAATAAAAATCTGAAAAGTGAGGCGTGCAATATTATTCGGCCCCCTTGCATTAATATTTTGTAGCACCACCTTTTAGTGCAGTTACAGCTGCAAGTTACTTGGGGTATGTCTCTATCAGATCTGCCCATTCTTCCTAGCAAAACAGCTCGAGCTCAGTGAAGTTGGATGGAGAGCGTTTGTGAACAGCAGTCTTCAGCTCTGCCCACAGATCCTCGATTGGATTCAGGTCTGGACTTTGACTTGGCCATTCTAACACCTGGATATGTTTATTTGTGAACCATTCCATTGTAGATTTGGCTTTATGTTTTGGATCATTGTTCTGTTGGAAGATAAAGCTCCATCCCAGTTTCTGGTCTTTTGCAGACTCCAACAGGTTCTGTTCCAGAATGGTCCTGTATTTGGCTCCATTCATCTCAATTTTAACCATCTTCCCTCTCCCTGCTGAGGAAAGGCTGGCCCAAACCATGAGGCTGCCACCGCCATGTTTGACAGTGGGGATGGTGTGTTCAGGGTGATGAGCGGTGTTGCTTTTACGCCAAACATATCATTTCGCATTGTGGCCAAAAAGTTCCATGATAGTTTCATTTGACCAGAGCACATTCATCCACGTTTGGTGTGTCTCCCAGATGGCTTGTGGCAAACTTTAACCGAGACTTTTTATGGATATATTGTCTTTGTCTTTCTTCTTGCTACCCTTTCATAAAGGCCAGATTTGTGCAGTGTATGACTGATTGTTGTCCTATGGACAGACACTCCCACCTCAGCTGTAGATCTCTGCGGTTCATCAAGAGTGATCATGGGCCTCTTGGCTGCATCTCTGATCAGTCTTCTTCTTGTTCGAGGTGAAAGTTCAGAGGGACAGCCGGGTCTTGGTCAATGTTCCCCCTAAGCTGCACAACTGCGCATTTGCGCACTTGTTGCACATTTTCAGTGCAGAGGAAAACAGATCCAGCGCAGTGAACTACAGCCTGTGTTTTTTTTTTTTTTTTTTTTTTTTTAAAAACATGGCAGCACCCTGCCTCACACAAAGAGCTGCTGCTCGGTCACACCCACTGATCTACAAAAAAAAAGACTGGATAGTGCATACAAATCGAGCGGTATGTCGATTGGTTGAAGCCAGTTGGCCGCCATCTTGGTACTCCCAAAACGTCTGGGAGGACATGGTTTACAGGTTGGATTATGGCGGGGGTTTTCTCAAAGTTTGGCATGTAGAATTAAAACTGGTTATGTGTGCTTGACATTTTTTCAGTTCTGGTAACATGAACGATTTTTAATTCGACCAAAAAAGGCTAAGTGCAAAGGAATGACATACAACACCGTGACTACCAAGAAACCTTGCCTATTACCTTGGGCCCGATTTCCATGACATGTTAACGTTTCCCAAAATACGCTGCAAATCACTGTCATCATAACGTCGCAAAAAACTAAGTATTTTTTGTAATAAGTCAAGTCAAGTCAATCAGTTCAATATATTTTTGGAAATAAGTAGTAAAAAAAGAGTAGAAAGTGCAGGATGAGATGGTGTATCATGTTAAAATTTCCCCTTGGCACAGCCTGATTGAGGATGAAAGCACATACGATACATTGGCCAAAGAGCTAATTCTGTATTTTAAATATAGGAGGCACCATAACATTAACCCTAAAACTGTTTGGGAGCATCATTCAGCTTTCAACATGCATTGCGAAAGATATTTTGCAAGCAATAATTCAGTTTTACACCAAGAAAAACAAACAGGGATATCATTGTGGGTTAAAAAAATAATAATTATTTATTTATTTAGCATTATTTATAGTTAATAGTTGGCTTGGTATGTATTTGTATTGTAATGTATTTTTTTGTTTGTTGACATTTTCAGTGTGAGTTAGCAAAAAAATTAGCAATTAGCAAAATTGTTCTTAAGAATGTTCTGATGGGAATGTAATCTGAACCTATTAATGAGCCATGTAACTTCAACGGATGACACTGATCTGACCACAGTGTATACGTCTGTTGTTCACCGTGGTCAAAAGGAGCGCTCGCGGCCTTAGTGTGTTTGCTCAGACACGTAAAAAAGTAGAGGAAACATTGGTCTCGGTAGATTTGCAGTAGTCTGATACTCCTTCAATATGATTGCTTGCACAGTGCTCCTTGAGATGTTTAAAGCTTTGGAAATCTTTTTGTATACAAATCCAGCTTTAAACTTTTCCACAGTAGTATCTCAGACCTGCCTAGTGTGTTCCTTGTCTTCACGATGTTCTCTGAGACAGAGCCCTGAGACTATCACAGAGCAGGTGCATTAATAGGGAGACTTGATTACACACAGGTGGATTCTATTTATCATTATGAGCCAACATTGGATCATTCAGACATCCTCACTGAACTTCTGGAGTGAGTTTGCTGCACTGAAAGTAAAGGGGCTGAATAATATTGCACCCCCAACTTTTCAGGTTTTTATGTTAAAAAAGTATAAAATATCCAATACATTTTGTTCCACTTCACGATTGTGTCTCACTTGTTGATTCTTGACAAAAAATTGTAATTTTATATCTTTATGTTTGAAGCCTGAAATGTGGCGAAAGGTTGAAAAGTCCAAGGGGTCTGAATACTTTCACAAGGCACTGTGTGTATATATATATATATATATATATATATATATAGAGAGAGAGAGAGAAGAGAGAGAGAGAGAGAAGAGAGAGAGAGAGAGAGAGAGAGCTCTCTCTCTCTCTCTCTCTCTCTCTCTCTCTCTCTCTCTCTCTCTCTCTCTCTCTCTCTCTCTCTCTCTCCTCTCTCTCTCTCCTCCTCTCTCTCTCTCTTCTCTCTCTCTCTCTCTCTCTCTCTCTCTCTCTCTCTCTCCTCTCTCTCTCTCTCTCTCTCTCTCTCTCGCTCTCTCTCTCTCTCTTCTCTCTAGAGAGAGAGGTATACATGCAGTTCAAAGTCTACATTTTAAGGCTAGAAAATGATTGCATTATTTTCCTTCCCTTCCCTTTTTTTGAATTCCTTTTGCCATCCTTTTTTTCCTGTTCCTGTAAGAGTCAGCACATCTTCAATTATACTGTATGTTCATGATTACATACTTGAAGAAACAAATTTAACAACATCCATTTCAAAAGTAAGCAATTATACTTTTCTGACGGTTTAACTGCCATTTTTAGTAATTAATCCCAATTTAGAATGATTTCCTTGCAAACACACTTTTTAGATTTCAAAAAGACTAAGCCACTCACCATCCACTTCTTCCACAGGAAGTAGTCCATAAATGTGCATGTATGGTTTGTGCAAGACACGACGGAATATCCAGTCGGGTCGGGGATCATATAAGTAGAGAAGTGCCTGGTTGGCTACTCCATAGGCCATGAGCCACACAGCCAGGAAAAAAAGGAAGAAGAAAATGTCTTTCATCTGTGGAAAGCATATTGTGATGTGGTGATCATCATTTGTGAGATATTTTAGTCCTTTGAAATTAATGTGTCAGTATTTGTGTGTATTATGTCACCCATCACCATTTTGCCAACAATGATAATCTTGGGCCCAAGCTGTTTGTGGACAGCAAAAATATGGATCAGACGAAGTGCAAAGACCATATAATCAAGGGCCATAAGAGCTCGACCAAACTCAAATGACCATGGAAACATTCTGGAAGACAAAACAGAGAAGAGACAGATCTCTGGTGCATAAATGTAAAAAATTCTAAACAATCATTATAAGTGGAACCTCTAACAAAAACATTCCTTCTGTGCCACTAAGTAGGCTTTTTGTAAATATTTTGACTAATTTTTATTTTAAAGGTACGAAAATTTGGAAGCATTCATTGTCTGAACTGATCCAGTGCAGTTTGTATGATTGTAACATAGCTACAGTGAGTCAGTGGCTAGTACATCCACCTCACAGTTCTGAGGTCGGGGGTTCAAATCTGGGCTTTACTGTGTATTTGTATGTTCGCATGTGCTTCCTCACACATTTACACCTTCATCTCTAAATTGTCCAAAGCTGTTATTGGTGGCTTGTTTGTATAAGCCCTGTGATTGGCCAGTGACCAGTTCAGGGTGCACCTTGCCTTATGCTCAAAGTCACCTGGGATGGGCTTTAATGTTCCCTCAAATTTTTTGTGTCTCTGAGCAAGCACAACTGAGCAGTCCCTTTGACCACTCTGAGAATCATCAGATTTGTGCACTGTGGTCAGGTCAGTGTCATTTATTGAAGTTACATCCAACCATATATTGTCTGAGCTGCTTATCCTCATAAGGATTGCGGGAGTGCTGGAACCCAATGCTAGCTGTCATTGGGCAGGAGGCAGGGTACACTCTGAACTGGTTGCCAGCCAATCGCAGGACACATGGAGACAGACAACGGTCCCACTCACAATCACACTTAGGGGCAATTTAGAGTCTCCAATTAATGCATGTTTTTAGGATGTGGGAGGAAAACAGAATGCCAGGAGAAAACCCACACAGGAACACACGGGGATAACATGCAAACTCCACACAGGGGAAAACTGGGAATTGAACCTCGGTCTGCAGAACTGTGAGGAATGCCAGTCAATCGCAGGGCACGTGGAGACGGACAACAGTCGCGCTCACAATCATACCTAGGGGTAATTTAGAGTATCCAATTAATGCATATTTTTAGGATGTGAAAGGAAACTTTAGTCCCCGGTGAAAACCCACGCAAGCACGGGGAGAACATTCAAACACCACAAAGGCAGGGCCGGGATTTCAACCGTAGTCCTCAGAACTGTGAGGCCAACGCTTTACGGCTGTTCCACCGTGCCGCTGTAATTTAATTAATAATCCATCCATCCATTTTCTTAACTGCTTTTCAAACATAACCGAGCAACCCCTTTGACCACTCTGAGCATCATCAGATTTGTGCACTGTGGTCGGGTCAGTGTCATTCATTGAAGTTACATCCAACCATCTATTGTCTTAGTTGTTTATCCTCACAAGGGTCGCGGTAGTGCTGGAGCCAATCCACGCTATCATTGGGCAGAATGTGGGGTACACCCTTAATTGTTACCAGCCAATCGCAGGGCACATGGAGACAGTCAACAGTCGCACTCACAATCACACCTAAGGGCAAATTTAGAGTGTCCAATTAATGTTGCATGTTTTTTGAGATGTGGGAAAAAAACGGAGTGCCTGGGGAAAACCCACGCACCTTAGCACTGTGAGGCCAATGCTTTCGAGCTGCATCACTGTGCCATCATTAATTGAGTAATTAATAATAACAATAATAATAATAATAACTAAGTGGCGGCACTGAATTTGATGAGGAAGTGAAAAAATAGTACAAGCAAGTTAGAATCGGTGGAGGAAAATGCCAAGTGTGGAATGTGACTAAAGGGCCTCTGCTACGATGAAAGGGAAACTTTATAAAGAGCGGTGAAAAGGCAAAGAAACAGACTTTTCCATTTACTCTCGTAAGCATGAGTGACTCTCGTACTAGCTCCATGCTTCAACTCCAGTTGGCAGCTACAGTCATTTCCTTGCATGAGACAGGGCCAGACAATAATATGTAAGAGGTGTTATAATTCTCGAGCCTTGCGATTGTTACAAAACCATGTCAGACACATTTTATAGAACAACCTGGGAACTGGATTGAATTCTGAAAAAATAACCTAGTGTCTCCTTTAATACCACTGTAGTATCCACACAGGATGAGGCAGTTGGACGTCCAAACTTTTATGGTGCTGTAGAATTTCCAAGCAAAATCTTAAAAACCAATCATATTATTATATCACTCACTATTTAGACGCATAGACCTGACATTTTGGTGCCTTCATCAAAGGGATTGTGGCAGCCTTTGATCTAAACCATTTCGCCACGGCTACCCACAAAACATTGTGCCAGCCATTTAGATTCCAAGGTTACACAGTCTTGCACTAGGTCATTTGTCATATTTTGATTAAAAAGTAAAACTTCTTGAGTGTTTGAATTTAGATGTTCCATTGTACAATGATATAAATGACAAAGACAGAGAAAAGTTTTTTCACCTGCAACACAGAGCACAAATAAAGAGTGTTATAGCTGTGACGTCACACTTATTCCATTTATCCTGGATATAACTTTTCATCCTCTGGAGCACAAAGCTGTTGTCCATGGAGAAGGCCTGTCAAACAAAGAGCTAGTGTTTGGCATTGCTTTGAGAATTAGTAATGTTTTTTGTGTGATATAACTGTTAACATGAGATTCTACCACATTTTGAACCAAGACCTGTATAGAACGTGTGTTTAAACACTGACCTGTCGAATCTCTTCACATACTAAGGTAAAAACCCAAAAGTAGAGAACAAATTCCAGTTTTGACGGGCCTTCTGGAGATGGGGGCTTGAAATCCACCAACAGAACGTAAGCAAACAAGCAGAGGAACAGGAAGTACATCAGCACGTTGCCCAGGAAGGAGGTGACAGGGGCAAACCAAAACTGTCCCCACCGTGACACAATGAATGGTCTCCAAATTTTGGATGGTGAAGAGGCTGAAATTAATAAATAAATGCAGTGAAACCAGGATAAATAGTAGATGGTAACAAAAAAAACATTAAATCACATTCAGCCTCCAAGCACAAAACATAAATCAGGCCAAACGTTGTGAAAGTTATATAATCTCCGAGCCTATTACATTGGTTGGTCATCTGACACAAATGATTAATGATCAAATCAGCCTTTCACAGCTGCAGTTATGGTTCTTTTTCTCAAACTGCTGCATGAGGTGTGCCTCAGGCTCACTCTTTTCAAAGCATGCACAAAAAATGACATTGGTGATGCACACATCGGGATGAAATGAGTAAATTAAAAATTTAAATAAAATCAAACTTCGGACTTTGGAACCTGAGTGCATATGATAACGTCACAACATGGACTCGGAGGAAGTTCAACCCAAGGAAATTACGAAGCAGAATGATCGGAAGTGGAAAAGTGAACAGGAAGTTCCGGCTACAATACTGGGTGGAGACAATACATGAAATGAGGAAAACCCAAATATGTACCTAAGGAATTGGTACGATGCATTTCTGTGTAAGGTTCTGCTGTGCTTGCACCCTGAGCTCTGCCTCCCACTGTGATGTGTGTGTGTGTGTGTGTGGTGTGTGTGTGTGTGTGTGTGTGTGTGTGTGTGTGTGTGTTTAGGTGTGTTTGTGTGGTTCATTCAAGGTTTTGACACAGGCAAACTATGGAGTCTCTCAGCAGCTGCATCTCAAAAGCCATTTGTTAACTGTCTTTTTTTAAGATCGCCATGGAATCTAGCATGTTGCCAGAGTGTCTACGCTCAACATCAACCAGCCTCGTGCTTTCTTCCAGCATACACCTACATACCTCAACTCTGTTGTGCAACCAACCTGAACTCGGCAATTGGATTACCTGCTCCCAGACCATTGCACCCACGAATCCTTTCTCACTGTTCTGTGTTAAATATATAATCACCATACCAGTTGTTGAATCTTCATTCTGCACTCGGGTCTGCCTCTGAATCAGACCCCTAAAACTCCAAATGACAGATGCAACATTTCCAGGAAGGAGACTCAGGCAGTTGAAAAACTGAGCAAAATAGAGGGGTCAGGATTATTGCCTGGATCAGGCTGAAAGACAAATTTGGTCTTTCACAATGGCACTATGCCAGACTTCTGGCATAAAATTGTCATGTCTAGCTCAGACAGTGGCAACAGAACATGAGATTTATTGTCTTTTATGGTTGCTGGGCTACATCTTGTAAAGTCAAACGCTGTTCAGGGAGGTGGGATTGAAAACCAATACAACCGTTACCATGGTGAAAACAACAACAGTGATGTATTGTGATGTGGAAAAAAAGGAAAAATTGTTTAATGTCATCCCTGGTGCTATGGAGAGGATGTTTTGGGTGTCCGTTGTTCAAGGAGATCTTGAGATAATATTCACATTCACAGCAAGTAGGCAACATAACGTTCTGTGGCAAGCTACTGCTAGCATTAATGTTTGTATGTAAAAATGGCAGGATTCTGTCAATAATGTTTGTGTTTCTAAATTTTTGGTTTGTGCGTGTGAATAAATGTTTCCAACGGTGACCAAGGCAGGCAATGCGCCAGTTGCAATAACCAACCATAATGCTCAATATCAAGGCATTATGTCAGAGGCTTGTTGCTGATACGTGACACTTCTTCTTCGTTTCCCTTTGGCTTGTCCCGTTAGGTGAAAGATATTGTACATGTAAAAAATAAATAAAAATGCTAAACATTCATTCTGGTGTCATTGGGGCAAAGTGTTGATTGTGGATTATATCACACTACAGGAAGTTTTGTTATTCCCGACAAAATATGTCAGGCCTGATCTGGGAAAATGTCGCAAAAGCAAATTAGACCAATAACGGGGCTAAAATCATGTAGTCTGATCCAACCATGACAGGAATGTTTGCTCATGTGGCAATTGAAAATTTATAAAGTTTCTTTGACAGAATTGGAAGACTTCAAGAAGCAAATCAACAACGGCATCACACCAAGATACACATCAGTACGGCTATAAATCAGGTCTGGTCAATTACAACTACACGTCATGATAATAGACAGGCTTCCCTACAAGATCAGGACACAAATAGGCAGCTTAAACGTTACTAGCACTTAGTGTGCACTGAAGCTGAAGGAGGTTCTACAAGAACTCTTATGTAGGCAGGCAAGGAGTCAGATGTACAAAGTCTTTACCCACTTCCAGTAGTGGGAAAAAGCAGACCCGAACCAAAGATGGGAGAAAGTCCAAGCTGAGGTATGACACTTGGAAGAAGAAGGTCACAGGTCTAGGCCTGTGAAACTTGAACAACAAGAATAAAGTGAAGCCTATTTATTTCGCTTTTCTGCTTTGTGCACTATTTGACATCTTTCCATCACCCAAAAACCTCAAAAGATGTATATTTTTTATTTGAGAAGGGAGAGAAAAAAATATCAGCCGCAAGAACACCAAAAAGATCCTTCTGCAGATGCCACACTCCTGGAGGATGAGGGTGAACCTTGGAAGGAGACAACTCTTCCCCCAAATTAAGCAAACACAATTGAGGCCAGACATGATCGTATGGTTTGAAGAGGCAAGGAGGACTGTCCTGATCGAACTGACAATCATTTGCGAAGACAGATGAAACGCAACAATGAGAGGAAAACTACCAAGTACCAGCACCTCATCGAGCATTGTAAGGACAAACAAATTAGACTTTGCTCTTCCCAGTTGAGGTTGGGTATAAAGGTTTCCCAGCACAGTCTTTGAGGAAGATACTTACACCCATGGGAATAGCAGGAGGTGAGAGTAAAGTAGCTATACTTAAATTGGAGAAGGCCCTGGAATAGGAGCGATGATTTTATGAAAGTTGGGCGGCACCCAATGACATCTTCTCCTTGCTTAAAGTTAAAATCACGTAAAGGTGACAAATCTGAACATCATCAAGCTATATGTATTCATTAGTCATTAGGATTCATATACTGTATTTGCTGGGGATAAGCGTATGCTAAAACTGTTCTTCTTTCCTGTTGCAATCAACAAATAAGCATCTTCCACTAACATAAATCATCTGTAATTACAACAAATTCTCTGATTATTCACTGGCCACTTTATTATGTATTCAGGAGCTTGAGAAAGAAATGTGGAGCTGTTAGAGAAAACATGACGTGTCATATTGGCAACCTTCATCAAACAACATGTTATCAAAACCCACCTTTCAGATTTTCTTTGAGAGCCTTAAACTCCTCAGCATCGCCATCACTATTAAGTGCAAAACAAATGATCAACAATTTGGAAAACAGTAGTTAAAACACTCTGTTTTAGAAAAATTTTACTGTATTTACTTTTGTATAATTTCTTCCAAAGAGACTGTAGCATCATTGTCTTCCATGTTGTCAGTCTCTATGTCATGGCCCTCTAGAATACTACCTACTTCTTCCTCCTTCCTGTATATACACACCGCGGGGCTGAAATCTCCCTCACAAACACTGCAACCAAACCATCATAGGATGAAGAATGTTGATAGTGTAACACCAACCTGAAGCTGATTAAGTCTGTGTAAATGAGGGGTGGCACAAAGAAGGTCATCAACAATTTCCAGACTTCAGTACTTCTGTCCATGCTGCCCCACCAGATCTGGGAGAGCAATGCCTAAATCCAAGAACAGCAGCTTTACCAAAGCCACTTAAAACTATTGATGTACTAATAACAATTGTTGCTGTTATTCTAACGTAAGCACTACCTAAACACATAACTGACTAAAAGAACTGATTGTCTCCTTTGTACCGTTCAGTGACTTGTTTAATGTAACCAGTATCTATGGCTGACAAACATGTAATGCAGTGGTCCTATAAAAAAAACAATAGGTTAGGTAAGAATCAACCTGGACTCCATCGTGGCTGAAGAACTGGCGAGCATCAGCCACAGTTGCCATATGCAGACATGTAGTTCCAAGCCACACTGGAGACACTCGGATCAGGAGGTTGAAGGAGCGACTCTCACTATTCTGGTAACACTCTCCAAACACATCTGAACAGCACACACAAAGTATAAATAATAAATATTACATGGTGAAGGATGGTGACTGACTGGTTAGCACATTTGTGTCATAGTTTTGAGGACCCGGTTTCAAATCTAGCCTTCTTTGTTTGGAGTTTGAATATTCTCTCCATGCCTGGAGCAGTTTTCTGCAGGTCCTCTGGATTCTGTGTAAATTGCAAAATATGCTTCGCAGGTTGAATGAGGACAGCTAAACCAGAGTGCCTGGAGTAAAAGGCATGCGATGAACATGCAAACTCCACACAGGCAGGACTGGGATTGGAACTCTAACTCTATGAGGTTTCAGGATGAAGCTCTAATTCACTGTAACTTTTCCAGGTAAATTTGATTCGACCTTCTGTAAACATTGGAATGCATATGTCCGACTGTTCAATTTTTCAACAGGCTACATTTTGCACAACATGTTTTCTAACAAAGAACTGAATGGCAAAATTCAAAATACTGTACGTGTCATTTGCCTAGTTGCAATATCCTAGCTCTCGCCCTAGCCCATACCAGCATTGATTCCCGTGAAAGAATTAATTATTATCATAGTCGGCATGTCAAAAGCATATTCACATTCTGTAGAGATTCGCCACGCAGATGTGCAGGTGAGACAGTCAAGCTGCTGGGTTTCATTCTTAGTCAAAATGTTAGGTTTGCAGCAAAGCCAAAGTATCATCCTGGTTTCGAAGATTCCTTGCACACAGGCACACAAGTGTATAAGCCAACTACTTATCGTCCGATAAGTAGCCAAAGACAACTTCATCAATTTACACACATCATTATTTTTTAATGTGCCTTGTCCAGTTGCTTGCTCACCCCTCCTTTTGACCTTCTGCGTTTTAGAAATAAAGAAAGAGTACGCGAGAGGCTGGTTCAGGATGTGGTTTGAGACCGTAACGGGCCAGTCTCGCCCATCCTCCTGGTCAGAAAGACAATCTTCGTTGGTGTGAGTTAATTTCAATACAGTCCTCCGGGCTTGTCTTGGTTGTTTTGTAAAAACTTCTCTGACAATCCCACAGTATAGAGCATGGGAGGAATTTTAAAGAGACAGTGCTCTGTCGCCCCAAAACTGAGTAATTTCAACCAGACTGATACAAGCGGATGTGGGACAACCCAATATACAGTACAGTGCATAACCCATAATCACAGAAAGCCCTATACATAAACCAACAGCTAAACTTGGATAGATTTAGACGAAACTATTAGATCAAAATACCGTAAAATTCTACCTAGGCTTCATTAGTGGCTGAATGGATTAATTTTCTTTGGTCATTGGGATCATACTCACTGTGTGCAAGATCCTCAAACTTCTGTGCCAGTTCTTTCATGGCCACCTTGTCCTCAGTTTCACTTTCAAACTTCGAAATTTCTCTCAACAGTTTACAGCCACCCAGTGCACTCAGCACTGACTCCCCCGCCTGACCAGGAACAGAGATACAGGCCATATCATGGTCAATCAATGATTTAATACATCAAAAAAGACTTCCACCACAGTATGTGCTATGACTACATGCAATTTATGTGGCCCAAAATAAAAGGGCTTGACCATATTGATGATCATGTAAAATAATGATTTGCACATATTTTCTTTTTCTTTAGGGTCCTCACCATCTCCCAGAAGTAAACAGCCATCTCACTGCGGTTCTGTAGGACAGCCCAGATGAAGAGTGCTACCCAGGGAGACTGGCAGTGTTGGTCTCGGTAGGCACATTTACCCTGCAACAACTTGATGACTTGCTGGAAGAAAAACAGAGATTCTAGGTTACAGTATTAATTTTTGTCTGACGGTTTTTCAAAAATGACCCCTTTTAAATAGAAATTAAGCATTTTAGTGGAGTTTTGGTTACAGACTCTAAGCGTCTTCCGGTTGCTGGCTTTGGGGTCTAGACCCAGGGGTCCGTAGTAGAAAGGCTGACAAACATCTCCCAGCAGATCCCACAACACGCAAGATACCTGCAATATGAACAACAAAAAAGTATCCATCCATTTTCCAAGCCGCATAATTTCAAGAAATGATTGATAAGCCATATTCCAACATGAGTAAAAAATTGTATATTGTTTCCAATTTGGCGACACAGTGCCATGTTTGCCTCACAGTTCTGAGGACCAGGGTTTAAATCCCGGCCCCGTCTGTGTAGAGTTTGCATGTTCTTCTCATGCCTGCGTGGGTTTTCTTGGGCTCTCCGGTTTCCTCCCACATCCCAAAAATATGTGTTAATTGGAGACTATAAATTGCCCTTATGTGTGATTGTGAGTGCTAATGCTTATTTGTATCTATGTGCCCTACAATTGGATGGAAACAAGTTTGGGGTGAATCTGCCCAAATATAGGTGGGAAGGGGTCTGGCACTCCCGCGATCATTGCGTTGATAAGCGGCTAGGCTGGAGGATGGATGCATGTTTCCAATTCATTTGAGTCACGTAACTGGAAATCACTTTCAAAATGTTTGAGTGAACTAACCTCAAACAAGCTGAGCTCTTGAATTGAAGCAGACCCAGCCAATTCACTCTGCGACCTAGTTAGTGGTCCCATTTTTGGTAGGAATCCAGACAGGTGCAGACGGTCACTCAGATGATCCTGGAGCCGAGTGTACACCACCGTGCTGTCCGAAATTGAGCGATACAAGCTCTCCAAGCGGTGGTACGTCAGATAGTCCAAGATGTTCAGACCGTTCTCACAGAAGAGGCGCACAAACTGAGGCTTGTCATTGATCAAAGCATCTGTCATTGCATCATCCAGATCCTCATACTGAAAATACAATTACAGACATACATTACATGTTACAACATCATTGCTCAAAAAGAAAAGGAAACACCCTTAAAGGGTATGTAAAGTCTTCAATGCACCTTTTGCTTATATTATATAGTTTTTTTCTGCTGAATTTGAATCTGAACTCCATTATGAAGGAAACATTTTTATTTTTCGATTCTCCGCAAAAATTGATTGCATATTGCTGGATTTACTGGAAATACACGAGTATACAGCGGAAAAACCTGAGAAGGGATGTGACGTCAGAAGTTTAGATAAACATGGCCCCTGTTGGACTCCAATGTGAGAACAATGATGGATTTCGCGGTAATTTGAGAGATGAACATGATTCTGAAGGGTCCCATGATGACGGTGAAAAAATATGAGCTTTATAAAGCCGTTAAAGGCTATCCATTTGACCAAGTTAGACTGCATACACGTTCAAATACAGATGAAATAGCTCGCGATGAAAATGTCGAGCTAGCAGTCAGACACAGGGAGGAGGACATGCTTCATGTTTGAAACACTGACTGGTAAGCATCTGTGATGTTTTTTTTTTTTTGTTTTGTTTTATTATTTAGCCATAAACTGATAAATAGAAATGGCTTCGCTATTCCGAATGATTATATGAAGTTTTTGGTCTTGTTTTAAAATATGCAAACGGCATGTATTTAGTCTAAGTTGGTATATTTTCAGAAATAAGGATTTTAATGAACGGAATCCGTTTAAAATGTTGTCATGTTAATTTGAGAAGCAATAGCTGGTCATAACTTATAGTGAACATAAATGTAATTTCACATGGTAAAATGATGCCACAACCAGACAGTACCCAGACCCATTTTAGTCACAATTTTCCCAAGATGTCATGAGCAAAACTGCTAAACTTTATACTGAAAGCTGTAAACCGGTATCTTGTGGTTTTTTGGGCACCTAATGCTTAAAATAGAAATGTAAATGGGGTGGATGGTTCTGTGTACTGGAATGATATGGGTCTTTGAGCTGTAGATGTTTGTGAATGTGAACAGATTTTATTTATTTATTTTTTTGTATCCACCGGTGTGCATGTATGTGCTGCATACCGATGGAAACAACGGACGAAGGTTGTTGTTGCCATGAGTCAACATATTCACCATAAAATAGCAGAGAATCCAGACCATCTGCTGCAGTGCATCCAGGTTTTATTGCCAGCTGTCTAAACTCATGAGTACGAGAGTTTGCCGATCTCCAGTTCAGGCAACAGTATCGTCAGTGACTGGATTTTGCGCAACACAAGTAAGAGGTATTTTAAAAATGAGTAATATTAATATTTCTCCAAATCACCCCAGCTTTTTTCCATTTACGTTTGGATTTTTTGAAATAAAGAATTGTTTACATTATTATTGTTCCTGCTAAAAGCCGCATTTGTACCAAGTCCCATCCTGGAAAATTGTCATATGAGTATATTTTCTTATTTTCAGGTCTATATTGCTTATAGACAGCTTGTTAGATGGTGTTGGGAAATTGTAGGTAGAAAAAAAAACGCATGCCACTTCCATCCTACTGTTTGTGTAAGATTTGTGGCAGACGGCCAAGAGTACACAGGATTTAAATGGTCTACATCCTGAATTTTTTTGTTTTGTCTTTGTGTAAATGTTGATGTATATGTTTGTTTATGAAATAAACATACACCACAGAACAAAAAACCTTAAATTTTTATTGAACTGTATGCTAACATTGTGTTTAAATATGTTTCTCATAACATTTTCGCTGAATGCTTATTTGGTCTTTCAGTTTGAGCATCTTGAGGCCACCTGAGGTTGAAATACATGTTGCAGTATTCTCTTTCATTAACAGGCACTTCATCAGTCTGGCAACTATTGGAATGTACCATCTGCTGGTTCGATGTCAACCTCTTGTGCAGAAGATGCCGCCTGCAACATCTGTAATTAATACGGAAAAATAAGATTCAAAGTTTATAAAATGAGAAAAATGTATTGATAAAGCACAGGTTTATTTCATTCTATTTCAGGGTGTACAAAATATTTTTGATAAGTTGAAAACACGTCTCCTATTCTGTGACTATTATGTTACACTGCTTGTTTCAATGCTATGTGGTATTTTATTACAATTAAAAATCCTACCCAAATAAATATATAAATAAAGAAATAAAAGATTTGTATTCATCCATTTTCTTAGCTGCTTCTCCTCACAAGGGTCGCAGGAGTGCTGCAGCCTATCCCAGCTGTCAATGAGCAAGAAGCAGGGTCCACCCTGAACTGGTTCCCAGCCAATCCCAGGGCACATAGAGACAAACAGTCGCACTCACAATCACACTTAGGGGCAATTTAGTGTACAAATAACATTGCATGTTTTTGGAATGTGGGAGGAAAACGGAGTGCCCGGAGAAAACCCGCGCAGGCACGCGAAGAACATGCAAACTCCACACAGGGAGGGCTGGGATTGAACCCAGGTCCTCAGCACTGTGAGGCCAACGCTTTCCATCTGCGGGACCGTGCTGACGTTTGTACACAATATTATCCCGTTTTTGTAGTTGAGAATGGTTAAACGATTTGCTGTTCGCCAAGAATAACACATCCTGCTTTCATTCAACCATGTCAACAGTGTTCAAAGTTTTCAGGAACTAAAAGATGATCAACATACCTCTTCAATTTGTCTTTTAGCAAAGGCTCTTCACAGTTTTGGTACTTTCTGTGGGGGGCTCAGCTTGTCGAAGCGTGTCCAGGTTCTGCGGCTGATCCAAGTTTGCGTTTGGTCAGTTTAGCAACACCGATCTGTTCAGATGTCGGAACTGGCTGTATGGTAGGCACTGATCCAGGTTTAACATTTTTTTAAAAACCCATCTCAGACATGAATCCACCAGTAGAAGAGTGTCGGGTGAAATGTTCACTACATATGACAGACTGCTGTCTGGGTTTGGGAAAAATTAGCTCTCTTTGTTGGCACAAACCCGACCCACCATCTTCTGAGGCTTGCGTCTTTGGGAAAATAATGTAAACTGTGACCTGAATAATTTGAATTGGTACAAAACGGAACCACATACGGCTTCACAATTTTTACGGACTGTTTTTAGATTACAATCACTGAGGAATTCTCAAAATGAATGGGTTTTTCTTTGGCGTCAATAGGCAATTCTATGACTATAAGCTAGTCCCACAACAGCATGTCTCCTAGCTGTGACGTCAGAGGTTAGCCACACGATAGGAGGGGGTTTTCAGGTACAGGAAACTAGGTCAAAGTTTGCGGACTTTAATTCATAAATACTTTTATTTTTTGCTAAAAACATCGAACAAGATATGCATTTTATGGTAGAGTTGAACATATATTTTTGTCTAGATAAGATAACTTGCGCTCGAAAATTGACGTTACATACACTTTAAATCTGGGTTCCATACTGTTGCATGTGGCTAACTCTCACACAGAGGGGTTTGATTCTTGGCTTGGACCTCTCTGTATGGAGTTTGCATTTTCTCACTGTGCTTGTGAGGAAAGAAGTTCTCGAGAAATGGGTCAGCCTTGTGTTTCCATTAGAAACATGTAAGCTGACAGTTGCAGGAAATACAGTATTAGTTTAACATTGTTTGAGGATGATAATGGCTGACAGTAATCATTTGCTTAAAAATCAAGTGTTTTTCTCAATGGCTCACTGCTCATTCTTGTTCCTTCGTCTTCGCCACCGTGCATAACATTTGCATTACGCACAGTAGCAAGTGATGCATAGAAGAGGTTTGAATGCAAAAATTAAACAATGAAGCACTTGAACAGATTATCAGCATGTTTTCAGCCTGCAAAGACACATGTGGCTCGAGAGTGTGTTATAGGCAGAATCATTGAAAAAGACAATAGTGAGCCAAGCATGGGGGCTGAAAGTGGTTTCTGAGGGAGCGCTGGTGAGACTATATGACTCCAACTATCTAAAATGTGGTTTTATTGGGAGCCTGGGAGAAAAAGAGCCCGATTCACATTGTGTGGTTTGTGGCTAAGAAAAGTGAGCAAATGCCATCTTTTAACAAAACACACAACACATATTCACAAACTGGCAGATTTAATTAAAAAATTAAAAAACATGATGAAGTGAAACCATCAAGGTCCACAATTGAGTGTTCTTGTGGTACAATCATAGCCAACTGACAGCCTTCTGATAAAAGGAGTTGGTAAGCCTCACACAATCATGGAGCCGCCGTGTATTGTTTACCTTTTTCACCAAAGATTTTGCTTTCTTTTTCTGACTACTTATGTGTGTGAGAAAGGCTTCTCTTCATTTGTTTTTCTTTTAATGTAAGCAGGTTTGCTTGTAGCCATGAATAGGACCGTTTAAATATTTTAAAAATATATCATTAAGTTTCTGTTCAAACTGTGTATTGAATTCCTTATATATATTAAAAAAAAAAAACCTTATTATGGACCCATTGATCTACAATACTATTGAGAACTACCAGTATGTATTTTCTGGGTGGTATAAATCAGTGGTTAGAGCATTGGTTTGGTAAACCACAGGTCATGAGTTCGTATCCCACTGGGGCCGCCTTTTCCCAAAGACGGGTTGCATCAGGAAGGGCATCTGGCGTAAAACTGTGCCAAACAAATATGAGCGTTCATCTGAGATGACACGTTGTGGCGACCCCTGACGGGACAAGCCGAAAGAAATACAAACAATAAAAGGAAGTAAGTTTCTAAGAAACATCCTGATGCACCCCCTCTGCATTTATCCGGGGAGAGAGCTGGAGCCTATCCCAGCTAACTTCGGGTAAAGGCAGACTACAACCCGAACTGGTCGCCCACGATCATAGAAAACCCCATGTATTACGAAAACATACAGTATAATTGTGATTTGCTTTGTGTCTAAATACAGTGCTAAGTTGCTCAACAGAGCAGCCATGTTCCAGTAGATCAAGTCACACTAACCGTCCACTGTATGTTTCCACTGAAGAGTTCTGCCTTCGCGATGTCCACTCTGTTCCAGGCAACAGCTAGTTTCAATTCTTCAGTGTACTCACTTGCGTCACTAGACAGACGTTTACTAGCTTGATACAAAACACACACAGATACCAATGTCACCTGGAGGTAAAGCTCATGTTAGTACTGATGGGAAATAACTATTACTCAATATTGTGTTGTGAAAAAGGAACACTGGGAATGCAAAAAATGCCAATCACACTACATGATTAAGTAGTCTCTATATCATGCGTTTTTAATGTGAAATGTGGCATTGTTTAAAACAAAATGAGTGTTAACGCTTAAGTTTGCAAACTAGATACAATAAAGGAACAAAGGAAGTGAAGAAACAGATGCCAGGAAGGGGAAACTAGTCTTGAACAGTACCAACCTAACAATGCTTAAATAATGTTTAAATTCAAGTAGATTCTGAGATGTTACTTGGTTTTAATATATATTTTTTTAAAAAGCGCAAAGAGCATACAACTCTAATACTAAAGTCTTTACGCTGACTTCCATTCAGTTTTAGAAAAGATTTCAAAGTTATGCTACTGGTCTATAATCATTAAATGGTTTAGATCCTGAATACATGAAAGAAATACTAATGGAATACAAACCCAGTAGGGGTCTGAAGTTGAATGACTCAGGTCTAATAGTGGAGCTCAGACTCCAAAGCAAACATGCTGAAGCAGCAATTCGCTATTAAGCTCCTCACAAATGGCCAACAGAGGTGTGTTTTCAAATCCAGGTTAGAAACTGTTTTTTTTCGTTTTGTTTTTTTTTCCTCATGCATTTTAGAGTACTTCCACTTTTTCAAAATTTCTTGCACTGTAAGCTGTTTTAATTGTACTTTAATTGTTAAAGTTACCTTATGTATGAAATGCACAGTACAAAGAAATTTATGTTGCAGTGCTTTGGTATAGAGGCCCCATAGCTCAGTGGTTAGAGCACTGGTTTGGTAAATTAGGGGTTGTGGGTTCTTATCCCACTGGGGCCTCCACTCCCTGAGAAGGGTTGCGTCAGGAAGGACATCCGGAGTAAAAATTGTGCCAAATATATATATATATATATATGTGCGTTCATCTGAGATGACACGCTAGGACAAGCCGAAAGAAACTTACTTTTATTTAAAGTAAATATACAGTAAGTTGTAGGAGGCCCTGTAGCTCAGTGGTTAGAGCACTGGTTTGGTAAACCAGGGTTTATGGGTTCGTATCCCACTGGGCCCTCCACTCCCTGAGAAGGGTTGCGTCAGGAAGGGCATCCGGCGCTGTGGTGACCCCGTAAGGGACTAGCCGAAAGAAACTTATTATACAGTAAGTTGTAGTGTGTTTCCTGTGTTCCATCCGTCCATCTACTTCCAATCCCACGTAGGTTAGGCGTGTGGGGCACTACAGCCTATCCTAGCTGACTTCTCGCAAAAGGCAGACTACACCCAGAACTGGTTGTCACTCAGTCATAGGGCACATATAGACGCTGTCACTGAGTGGGAACTGAACGGAACCAACCCTGCCTGCGCCAGTAACTGTTTCTCTGTGTTTATTTGTAGTGTATTGTCTAGTGTAATCTAGTTTGTTGTATGTTTTTTTATTTACCCGAGTATAGCTACACAAAATACTAATCTGTATTACCTTACTTTTCACTTCTGTGCCCTAAGCATCTTGATGCAACAGCTCTGACTTACACTTATCCCTCTGTTTCTTTACGTTGTTATTGACTCAATTTATAGATCCAAGATGTTTCTCGGAGCATATATTAATATATATCAGACTTCATTTCAACTATTGTTTATGTTGTTTCTCCTACGACCAAAAAAGCTACTGCCATGCCTCTGACATGGAGCTAGCTGTTGGCAACTTTGGAGATATAGACAGAGTGGAGAGAGCCAGTGCTAAAGTAAAGAAAACTGAGAAAGCAGACTGAATGGGACAGGATATTTGAACTGTTTCTTACATCAATCATTATGGGAAATATGAGGCTGCAAAACAGACAAACTGACGGCTGTTAGAAATCTGTACTGGGTTGGATTCAAACATCAGCTGCAGCAGCAGACCAATTGACATTATGCACACTGTCCGCGAAAATAACATTTCTGAATCCTGGCACCCTTTTACTTGCGACAGGATATTTCAGTCATATTCGTAACTCTCATCTACTAACAATTTAGCTCTAAATGAAAAACTTAAGAGGGAACATCTCTGCACCAACTGTATGAGAATATGAAGGGATGCTTAAGTTCTTCCTTTCTTCTTCCTCTCAGGAATGGCTGCTGGTGGAACAACAAACGCCCATTATAAGGACAGTTTGGTCTCAAGACACAGCAGAGGCGCTTTAGGAATGTTTCCTAGAACGTACTCCGACTAATTTTATGTTCACAAAGAATTATTGATTAATTATTTTATTCTTAGACTGTTGTAACACCTGAATTTTCTCTCTGGAAATCAAAACACATATATTGTGTATATGCTCGTGTTTTGTGTTTTGCTACTGATTGATATTACATGTCTGATTTGGAATTTGCAAGATCACATTGTATCATTATGTAGTTGGAGGTTTTGATAATTACTTTGCATTAAATGTAAAATATGTGAATAACGGAATATATATTATAGACATGAAAGAATATGATTCAACAACTATGTAGCTCTGACACATTTTTATCAAGTTGGTGAGGTCAATGCAACGTCCATAATTGAACCAATATATTTTTCAATTAACAATATGACATACCCACCCCCCACCCTTACACCAAATTCCAACTACTGTACTGCTTTCTTTGTACTGTAATCTATGTAAATGTGCTACAGTGTTCCCATGAACTTCTTTCTTTCAAACAATAATATCCCAAAAGGAGGTTTGTGTCTGCATTCCAACCCAAATACTGTACATACCTCTAACAAGGGCTTTGAGGACTATAGTATCAAAATCATAGAGTCTTTCTTGCTCCCCATGGAAAACAGTGATGAGTTCTCTGTTGTGGTAAATACTCAGAGCCTGGATACACATAGCAGGAGGGGGATGGGGGGAACAATCTTTGATTGCAGTCATCTTCCTGCCCTGTTTAGTCTCTCGAATGGGAATATAAAGTACAATACATCCATCCATTCATCAGTCCATCCATCCATCAATCCATTTTCTTAGTCGCTTATCTTCACAAGGGTCGCGGGAGTGCTGGAGCCTATCCCAGTTGTCAATGGGCAGGAGGCAGGGTATATCCTGAACTGGTTGCCAGCCAATCGTAGGGCACATCGAGACAAACAGCTGCACTCACAATCACACCTAAGGGCAATTTAGAGTGTCCAATTAATATTGCATGTTTTTGGAATGTGGGAGGAAACAGGAGTGCCTGGAGAAAACCCACACAAGCACGGGGAGACCATGCAAACTCCGCACAGGCGGATCCCGGATTGAACCCGGGACCTCAGGACTGTGAGGCCAACGCTTTCTAGCTGTGCCAGAATGCCACCCGGTACAAAACATTTTAATTTTATTAAGTAGCATTTTAGTCACAGATGGTGTAGTGGTACACACACTTGCTTTTGGTGCGGGCAGCGTGGGATCGATTCCCGCTCAGTGATGGTGTTGATATCTGCCCTGGAACTGACTGGTGACCAGTTCAGGGTGTAGTCCGCGTTTCGCCCAACGCTAGCTCGGATAGGCTCCAGGTTTCCCGCATCCCTTGTGAGGATATGCGGCTTGGATAATGACATGACATTAAGTAGCACTTTCATTTATTTTTAATGTTGATTTTAATTGTTTACATATAAATATAGTAGGGTTTGTGGAGTCTCATCCATCCATTTATCTATTATCTAAGACACTTATCCTCACAAGGGTCTCGGGAGGTCCAGAGCCTATCTCAGCTGTCATCAAGCTGGAGGCGGGGTATAACATGAACTGGTTGCCAGCCAATCACAGGTCACGTAGAGACAAACAACCAGTCACAGTCACAATCACACCTAGGGGCAATTTAGAGTGTCCAATTAATGTTGCAAATATTTGGGATGTGGCAGGAAACCGGAGTGAAAACCCACGCTGGCACAGGGAGAACATGCAAACTTCACACAGGCGAGGTTTGGATTTGAACCCCGATCATCAGAACTGTGAGGCAGACACTCTAACCAGTCCTTTCTCCGTGCCATCCAGACTCTCTGAAGGAACGGTTTTAAATGGTGTAATTTAAGTCTCATTGGTATTTTACATTAAATGAGGTTGCAAATATTAAGTATTTTCCTCGTGTTGATTTAAGAGACGTTCCCTACTGTTTTACAGAGACAGGCAGACACAGCTGTGAGGGCAATGTTACTCACAGTGTCCACCAGTTTTTCAAGGTCAGCTTCCCCTTCAAAGTATCTTCTAATCTTGTCACGGACCATATCACGAATGTCTGATAGATACTCCACAACTTCGCCCTCTACTGATGGGGACGTCGGGCAGATGGAAATGGAGGCAAGACTGAAAAGAAGTTCACTGATAAAGTCTGCTGCTGGACCAGTACCAGCAAGAACCAGCCAGGGTGTAGATCTCTTCAGAGATGTATCTACTCTCTGCGCACACAACACATAAACACAATTCATTAATTCCAAGATTCATACCTCTAAGTTGTTTAGATTTAGAGACGATTTCCAGTGGAAAATAATGTCAATAACCTGTTGCAAGGTTAAACTCTTGTACACTTAAAGATAATTCAAATTGCAGATGAGCTTCATGCATCTACAAACCCTAATTCAAATGAAGTTGGGATACTGTGTAAAACGAAAATAAAAATACTAAAATGATTTGCAAATCACATTCAACCTACTGATAAATTCAATTGAATAAAATACAATGACAAGATATTTAATGTTCAAACTGATCAACTTTATTGTTATCTATTGTGTTGTTGTTGGTGGTGTTTTTTTTTTTCTTTTTGCAAATCTTCAGTAATTTTTAATTTGATGGCTGCAACATACTCCCAAAAACTTGGGATAGGGGTTTGCCACTTGGTTACATCATCTTTTCTTTAAACAACATTCAATCAATATTTGGGAACTGAGGACACTAATTGTTGAAGCTTTATGGGTTGAATTCTTTTTCATTCTTGCTTGATGTTCAATTTCATTTGCGGAACAGTCCTCTTTCTCCATTGCTGTATTTTGTGAGTGATAGAGTTGGACAGCTGGCAGGTCACTCTAGTCCTCACACTCTTTTAGTACAAAGTCACGCTGTTGTACCACATGCAGAATGTGTCTCTGTATTGTCTTTCTGAAATAAGTAGGGATTTCCCTGACAAAGACATAGCTTGGATTGCATCACACATTGATCCAAAACCTGTATGTACTGTATGCATTAACGTGAATGGTGCTTTCACAGGTGTGGTACTTACCCGTGGCATGGCCACTAACACAGCCCCATACCACCCACAGATGCTGGCTGATGAACTTTGGGCTGACAACATTCCAGATGGTCTTTTTTTTTATCATTTTACATTTTTACATGATGTCAATTACTTCAAAAAAACAATTTGAAATGTGGAGTTATCAGACCAAAGCACACTTTTTCATCTCCTATAAGCTATAGTGACCAGAAGATGGTGACATGGTTGTTGTTAATATATGGATTGCAGTTAGCATGCAATCGTAGAGTTTTAACTTGTATTTGTGTTTGTACAACTGTGTGAAAAGACAATAGTTTTCTGAACAGTTTCTCAACCCACTTGGCAATGCCCTTTTTAATCACAATCGTTCAATGTTGGTTTTTGGCCTTCCTGCATCAGTGCTGAGATTTCTCTAGATTCAGACCATAGATGATGAAATCCCTAAATTCCTTGTAATCATACATTGAAAATATCCATAAACTGTTAAACTATTTGCTCACATCATTGTTCATAAAGTGGTGAACCGCGCCCCGTCCTTGCTTGTGAAGGACTGAACCTTTCAGGGATGCTCCTTTTATAGCCAATCTTGACACCCATTTCCAGTTCACCTTTGAAATCTTCCAATCATATGGTGTTTAAGAATTCCTTAAGTTGCACAGTATTTTGTTGCACCTTTGTTGCAGCTTTTGGGATTGTGTCCCAAGCATCAAAGTAGAAATGAAAGAATATTTGCAAAAAACAAATGGTCATTCGTTTTACCATCCAATATCTTGTCTTTGTAGTATATTAATTTTAATATACTGTAAATTGAAAAGAATTTGCAAATCGTTGTATTCGCATTTTATTTACATTTTACACAACATGCCAAATTCATTGGAATTGGTGTTTGTAATTTACAAAATTGTAATTACTATGCAAGAGTAAAAAGTACAATTTGAAAGTACACTCATTTAGACAATAAGTCTATGGTTCTGTTTTCTTCTTATGGTTCTTCATTCACACCTCTTTTTGAACCAGATCTGTTTTTTCCCTAGGTATTGTAAAACAATCTCAAAAAGTCAAAACAAAAGTGATCCATGTATAGAATACATTGGTTGTTGGGTCTTCTTCTTTTCCTTTGGGCTTGTCCTGTTAGGGGTGGCCACAGCGTGTAATCTTATTCCATCTAAGCCTATTTCCTGTATCCTCCTCTCTAACACCAACTGCCCTATTGTCTTCCCTCACAATAGCCATCAACCTTCTCTTTGGTCTTCCTCTTGCTATTTTGCCTGGCAGCTCCGTCCCCAGCACCCTTCTACCAATATATTCACTCTCTCGCCTCTGGACATGTCCGAATCATTGATGTCTGCTCTCTCGAATCTTGTCTCCAAAACATCCAACTTTGGCTGTCCCTCTAATGAGCTCATTTCTAATCCTATCCAACCTGGTCACTCCGAGCGAGAACCTCAACATCTTCATTTCTGGCACCTCCAGTTCTACTTCCTGTTGTCTCTTCAGTGCCACCATCTCTAATCCGTACATCGTGGCCTGCCTCACCACTGTGATATGAACTTTGCCTTTCATCCTAGCGGAGACTCTTCTGTCACATAGAACACCAGACACCTTCTGCCAGCTGTTCCAACCTGCTTGGACCTGTTTCTTCACTTCCTTACCACATTCACCCATGCTCTGGATTGTTGAACCTAAGTATCCAAGTACCCTCGCTATCTCTTCTCCCTGGAGCCTCACTCTTCCCCCTCCATCCCTCTCATTCGCGCACATATATTCTGTTTTACTTCGGCTAATCTTCATTCCTCTCCTTTCCAGTGCATGCCTCCATCTTTGTAATTGTTCCTCCACCTGCTTCCCGCTTTCACTGCATATCACAATATCATCTTCGAACATTATGGTCTAGGAGATTCCAGTCTAACCTCATCTGTCAGCCTATCCATTACCAGAGCAAACAGGAAATGGCTCAGAGCTGATCCCTGATGCAATCCCACCTCCATCTTAAATTCTTATGTCACACCAACGGCACACCTCACCATTGTTCTGCTGCTGTCATACATTTCTTGTCCTATTTTAACATATTTCTCTGTCACACCAAACGTATGCATGCAGTACCACAGTTCCTCTATTGGTGTTCTTTCTCTAGATCCACAAAGACAAAATGTAGCTCTTTTCGAGCTTCCTTGTACTTTTCCACGAGCATCCTCAAGGCAAATAATGCATCTGTGGTACTCTTTCTAGGTATGAAACCAGAGTGTTGCTCGCAAATACTTACTTCTGTCCTGACTCTAGCCTCCACTACCCTCCACTTTCCCATGACTTCATTGTGTGGCTCATCAACTTTATTCCGCTATAGTTTCCACAGCTCTGAACATCGCCTTTGTTCTTAAAGCTCCACTGACATGAAATGCATTTTTAGTATATTTTTAATAAAAAAAATTTAAAAAGGCAGCCGGAATGGACCCACAAAACTTCACCACAAAACATGATTTTGACATGTATGGCTTTTTGTAACGGCCGCCATGAAAATCATATTGGGGGATTTGTTTTGGAGAAGAAGCAGGAAGTGATCAGCAGGGCACTCAGGCGGCCTTGTGTGTTTATACTAGTTTTACCTGCTGGAAGATAGCTCTTTGTTCCTCCATGTAAGCCAAAATGCCAGCTCGTTGTATTGCTGGATATTGTTTGAACACTCGGGAGGATGGATTTACTTTTCATATGTTTCCAAAAGACCCAGTTCGTCATGAAAAATAGATTGTACAGGTGCAAAGGACAAGAGCTTCGTGGGTTCCATATGACAGGTAGATGTGTATAAAGCTACTAAAAAAATAATAGTTGGGGTTGGGGGACGTAATCCTCTCAGAACGTAACAAAAGATCCACGTACGTACGTCAGGGGTTCTAAATGTGTCGATGTGCGCAGCGGCGCCGTATCCGCCGGTCACAGCTTTGGCCAGGATGGATCATTGCGGCACCGAGCTGGGCTGCTTTATGGCGTTGTTGTCACTCACAGCTGAGTGCATCACCGTCGGGGGCATTGTTTATTGTCGTCGTCACGGCAGCGATGAACAACGCCGCTGATATCGGCGATGAAGAATGCCGTCGGCAATGAACAACGGCGCCAACATTGGCGCACTCAGCCGTGAGCGATGACAACGCCAGAAAGCGGCTCACCTCGGGGCTGCGATGAGCCACCTTGGCGCCGCGATGAGCCTCCCCGGCTGAAGCCGTGATCAGGTCGTTGTGGTTGGGCTGCGGCGTTGTCGTCACTCTCGGCTGAGTATGTTACAGACTGTCATAGTGTCGGGGAGTCTGTTGTTAGTTAGAAGTGATCCTTTGAAACTGCCTTTCCATTTTTCATCCTTTGTAGCGCCTTTCTAACTTCCCTCTTACTAATCATTGCCACTTCCTGGTTCTTCACGCTTGCCCCTTCTACTCTTCCTTCTCTCACATTTTCTTAAATCATCAACTTCTCAAATTATTCTTTTTATCTATTTAGCATACTACTGGCACCAGTCAACACATTTCCATCTATCTCTTTAATCACCTTTACCTGCTGCACATCCTTCCCATCTCTATCCCTCTGTCCGGCCAACCTGTAGGGATCCATTTCTCCTCGTTTCGTGTCCAACCTGGTGTACATGTCTTCATATGCCTCTTGTTTAGCCTTCGCCACCTCTACCTTTACCCTACGTCCCATTTCAATGTACTTCTTTCGCCTCTCCTCAGTCCTCTCGGTGTCCCACTTGTTCTTCGCTAATATCTTTCCTTGTATGACTTCCTATATTTTGGGGTTCCACCACGAAGTCTCCTCCCCTTTCCTACCTGAAGACACACCAAGTACTCTCCTGCCTGTCTCTCTGATCACCTTGATTGTAGTCGTCCAGTCTTCCTGGAGTTCCTCCTATCCATTGAGAGCCTGTCCCATCTCTTTCCGAAAGGCAGCACAACATTCTTCCTTTCTCAGCTTCCACCACATGGTTCTCTGCTATACCGTTGTCTTCTTAATCTTCCTACCCACCACCAGAGTCATCCTAGACATCATCACCCTATGCTGTCGAGCTACACTCTCCACTACCACTACCTTCAGATTACATCTCTAAACAAAATAGAATCCACCAGCGTGCTTCTACCTCTGCTCTTGGAGGTCACTCTATGTTCCTGCCTCTTCTGGAAATAAGTGTTCACTACTGTCCTTTCCATCCTTTTTGCAAAGTCCACCACCATCTGTCCCTCAAAGTTGCTTTCCTGGAATCTGTACTTACCCATCACATCTTCATCGCCCCTGTTTCCTTCACCAACATGTCCATTACAATCTGCACCAATCACAAGTCTCTCTGTCTGGGATGCTCAGATCGACTTAATTGAGTTCCTTGCAGAATTTCTCTTTCAACTCCAGGTCACATCCTACCTGTGGGGCATAGCCGCTAAACACATTATACATCATACCCTCAATTTCAAATTTTAGTCGCATCACTCGATCTGATATTCTTTCCACCTCCAAGACATTCTTAGCCAGCTCTTCCTTTAAAATAACCCCTACTCCATTTCTCTTCCCATCTACTCCGTGGTAGAATAATTTAAACCCTGCTTATAAACTTCTAGCATAACTACCTTTCCACCAGCTCTCTTGCATACACAATATATCAACCTTTCTCCTAATCATCATGTCAACCAACTCCTGAGCTTTTCCTGTCATGGTGCCAACATTCAAAGTCCCTACACTCAGTTGTAGGCTCTGTGCATTCCTCTTCTTCTTCTGCCGACGAATCTGGTTTCCTCCTCTTCTTTGTCTTTGACCCACATGAGCTGAATTTCCACTGACTCCCTGCAGGTTAGCAGTAAGGGGGTTGGCGTTGTTAACCCGGGCCACGACCGATCTGGTATGGGATTCTTTAGATGAACGCTATTTGTTTGGCATAATATAATGCCGGATGCCCTTCTTGACACAACCCTCTGCATTTATCCAGGCTTGGGACCGGCCTACAGATTACACTGGTTTGCCCCCATAGGGCTGCATTACGTTGTTTGTTGGGTACTGAATGAATATTTCATATGTTATTATAAATGATTGTGTTTTCAAATTTGGAGTTTTGTGCTTGGCATAATTTTCCCCTGAAAATGTTGACTGATAATTGACATTAGTTGTTCCACTGTATGTGTCAAAAGAGGAGTCAGAGGGGTTGAGGAGACAACTTTCCCAGGGCCTGGAGCATTTGAGAGACCCCTGACTGTCCCAATTCCCCAACGGAAAGCAATATCTTAAAGGAAAACTCTAACCATCCCCATTAAAATATTTTTTAATTGGGCTTTCTTTGAAGGTGCTGTACAGAGGTCCATAACGTGGTGCTACACCCGTCAATAAACATAGCCTCTAGAACATAACCTTCTTTTTGCTTCAGTGAGCTCAGTTTCCAATATGGTGTCTATGTCTGAGAGTTTTCATGTGTGATTGGATGCGAGTTTGTACAGTGGTCACACCTCTAGCATGCGGACATCTCCTGAAATGAGCATACACAGCACCGGAATTTCAATACTGCCACTACCTGTTGAAACACAATAATGATACACTACAATAAGTTACAACAGGAAACAAAGATATACATACAAACACTGAAAGAAATACTTAGTTCTTGAAATTGATGTTCCACTTCTGGACACTGAGTATCACCAGCCTGTTACAAGTTGCTCCAACTGCCTTTTTATCTTCTCTTTTAATGTATTTTATTCATCTATTTAACATGGAGCCCACCCCCTTGCACAAGAAAGCGTCACGAGGAGTTATAGAAAGGGCTAAGACAGCACTAATATAAAATGAGAGAGGGTAGTGAATGGGAAAGGAGATTTAAATCGTCCCTTCTATTGATCATGCAATGTGAGGTTTCTTGCCAACAAAAACAGACAAACTAACAACTGTTACAAAACTGCATTTGACTGGGTACATTCAACAATCGAATGCTGCAACAAGTGATGTCTTGCGCTCTGTGATTGCACTGTGAGTCCATAATTCCCTTCACCTTGACTAATGCCCTAGTTCCAGATGAAGAAAAACAGCACAAAAGCATGATGCTGCCACTGACATGATTCACTACAAGTATGGTGTTCTTTTGGTGATGATTGTTGTTGTGTTGGCGCCAAGAAATACTTTTGGAATAATAGACAAAAGGTTCAACCATATGGTCTTTGATCAGACCATAATAGATTTTCCCATATGTTTGGGAGATTGAGTGTGTTTTTGCAAAATGTCGCCTTCTGTCTTGGCAACCTACCCGTAGCCCATATGAAGGGACAGTAAGTACTTGGTTGAAATTTTTTGAGTTACTTGAGTGCTTTTTTTTTTTGGTCAGCGTTTTAGCAGACTCCCTGAGCAGATTTCATCTCGTCTTTTCATTCTTTTGCAGGTATTGTACATGAAGTTCTTGGTGGTGTCACTGTTGTGGCAGATTGTCTCCACTTGATGACGACTGTCTGAACTTTGTTCCATGGTATATTTAATGAGTTGAAAATTCTTTTGTACCCTTTTCCTGAGTAATACCTTTGAACATTCAGATCCCGCAGATGCTGCTGAAGGTCTCTGCGGACAATGGCTTTTGCTCTAATATATAATTACACTTGTGTTAGAAAAAGCACATCTGAACCTTATTTGGGGTTAATCAGACACACTTTAAATGGTAAAATTGTGTACTGACAGTATCACAACTTTGAATGTGACTGGTGAATTCAGAAAAAAAAGCCACATTCACAATTATAAGAGGCCGTACAGACTTGTGCAAGCATCTCAGTTGTTTATTTTTCATCCACTGCCTGATGAGATTTTTTTTCAACTGAGTTATAGAAAAGGTCATTTCAATAGAGCTCGTGCACGTGACCTCACAGTTTGCACGGCGCCATATTGCCAGTCAAACCTAGCTGCTCTGTAGTGCGGGAGTCGTTGAATCGGAGCAGATTTTTCAAATTACCCGAGACCTGTTGTGCTGTTGGTTGTCACAATAGGCAAGACAGTTCTTCAAAGATATCATTGTATAGAATACCATCTGAAAAGACCAGAAAAGATTGATGGGTTGCCGGTCAAACAAATCTGCTCGTGAGTCGCTGAACCGGAGCAGATTTTTCCCAATGCCTGAGATCTATTTGTGCTGTTGGTTGTCTCAATAGGGTAGACAGATCTTCACAGAGATCATTCTATGGAATACGAGCTGAAAAAATTGATGAATTTCGGCAATTAAATGGGATGGATGGTGCCCAATGAAATACACATCCTGTGTACCTATCATTCTTTCAGGTAGGAATTATTCTTTTCAAGTATTTATATTATTTGGTATTTAGTGATATAGTATTTATATGGCCAAGATGACTCATATCAGAACAATGAGTAAATGAAAAAAATGAACCGTCTGTCACAGAGAGTTTACCGAGGTAAGCTTGTGGCAGCAATATGCTTCTGTGTATGGAGGACATGACTCCCTGTCCTCTTTTTTTCCCAATCATAGTTAATGAATGTGAGTTTGTGTAAAACCAGGGGTCATTTATTTAAATATTGGTATTTGCATTGAAAAAATCTGAGTGGCTCCATCACTATGTGGGATTTATTCTTGATTGAGAACAGATCCACCAACAAAGTATTTGTATGCGTCCAGACTTTTATATGCTGTCAAACAATCTCGCTGACTTATTCACCAGATACATGTGTATATCCAGTTCTCCAATACAAGTCAAATTTTTTTATTTATTGGTGAAAACATCGACTTCCATACTAAAGATGGATCCTCAATGCCAAGTGTCTCTCATTTTTCCAAGGACCTTCATTTATTATCACCTTCTAAATGTTTAACGGTATCGGACAAAACTCTGGGTGTCGTGCTATAAGACATTTTCATTTCGTCTCAACGCAATTAACTTGCAACAATGCTTTGTTTGATCGGCAATATGGCGATGTCACGTGATTTTATGGCATAGGTGCACGAGCTCTATAAGTGTATTTCAACTTTTTATATCTTGTGGCTGCTTGAAAAATTGATGGATATCTACTTTACTTTCTGTCACTAAGTGGAAGATTGAGTCATTGTTCTGCCTTTCACACTTCATCGATCAGATCGAACAATGAACAAAAGTATAGCATATTATTTGTTGTAATTCATTTTTGGACCAATTTATGAAGTTGGATAATTTCCCCTGGAAGAACTGATGATCCCTCACAGCACAATGTTTGGGAATCGCTGGCTCAAGTTATGGGTTTTTTGACAGTTTGCAAATGAGTCCAATTATTATCATCTTAATTCAAATGTCTGTCTCACCCCAAATGCCAGTGCGCTGGTGTGAAATATAGTCCTCCAGATTGGCACGAAATGCAGTATCTCCTCCTCTTCTTCCAGTACTCCCATCATCAACCAGCAGGAAAGCCTGGCAGTTGCTGTCCAGGCAGCAGGTGTCACGTGATGTGTTCTGGACATAGTAGCAAGCAGGGAAGCTTCCCTTCAAATAGAAAAGAGAGTATTTTAACAGCCCACACTTAATACATGTCCAATCAAGTAAGACAATCTGATTTTGCTCTTTTTTTTAACTGAAATAAAGTGTTTTTATAATAATGTCAGAAAGCAAAGAACGTGAAGTTACAGTGCATGCAGAATAGAACAAGTACGCTGGTATGCACACCACTAAATAAGTACCTGTGCATTTACAAGCTGTTGTCTGTTGTGCACGATGCCCCAGGGTGCAAGTCCAACAGCTATGACTTTCCTTTTGGAGGGAGCCGGAGCAGCTGTGTCATGGTCCCTCACTGCCTCACCCACGCAGCGAGCCACGCCTTCCCAGAGACCTCCCGTCAAGATCCAGGCCCCTGCATAACATACAGTAGGTAAAAAAGTGGCGGTGATTTAATAGTGAAAGCAAGGTGTAAAAGCATATTTATTAATTACTCAAAACATCATGGTCAATTTATTGTGGATTTAGTGCATGGGAGATTTTTTTTAAAGGGCAGTGGTTGCAGTTACTACCCTGCACATCACTGATACAGTCAGTTTTATTGTCTAACTGATCATCTTAGCAGAAAAAGAATATATGTATAAAGGTGATGTAAAAAGTAAATCCAGCTCAGGCATCACTGTTGCCCTGAGGTGTGACTGTGCCTTGTCTCTTTCTATGTGCCCTGCAATTGGCTGACAACCATTTCAGGGTGTACTTAGGCTCCTGCCCGATAGATAGCCAGCTGGGATAGGCTCCAGCACTCCCATGACCCTTGTGAGGATAAGCAGCTCAGACAATGGATGGATGGATAGCCTACTCATAGAGCAAAGAGCATGACTTAAAAGGCAATCAATTTTCTGAACCACTTATACTGACTATGGTCACAGGCATGCTGGAGCCTATCCCAGATATCTTTGGCTGAGAGTCATAGTAAAACCTGAACTGCTCACCAGCCATGACTGAAAAATAACTATAAGCTATGGTCAGAGATTTTTTAAATAAATTCAAAATTAACAAACTTGGACACCGAATAGCTAAAAATTATAGAGAAGAACAAATGCAATTAAGCAGCAACATTTGGCTTGATTTTCTACAACTAAAGTACTTCTCAGGCTATTGAATCGATCGCAACTGGACTGTTTTGTTTGTCTTTTAAGATTTTTTTGGCTCTCATCAAAGCAGGCTTCATCAGCTCATGCAAGGCTTATTTAGCCAGTGTTTGTGTGGAAAAAAATCAACTGTAACTCTTTTTGCTCCATACTATAGAATAAATAATCAGATCTCCATTCCAGTTAAGATCGATTCAGTGCCCTGAGATTAAAATGGCCTTGATGAATGAGAAAATTCACAGGGAGCTACAGTACTATTTAAAACATCACTGTAATTAACATTAGGTACCCATAATGTTATTTGCTCATTATATTACCAGGACCGCATGAGGAATGGTGCAAATTGTTAACATTGCCATGGTCCTAATGGGTGTTCACACCATATCTGCCTGGGTTGTTGTTTACTTCACAGGGCATACCCAATAGGCACATGCTTGTGTTGTGCGTTTGTGCAGACCTTAATGGCAAATAAAATACCTGCACCTCTCTAAAGTACAGTTTCACAAATGGACATTGAATTGCACGTATTAAATTTCACAATTTTTATGGTAATCAAGTTATTGGTTGTTACTTCAAAGATTTCATTTAGGCCTGATACACATATCGGGATCTTCATATCTTTAAGCTTTTCTTATCTTTGAGAGATCTCACTCATAAATATAAAATTAAAAAGTCATGCATTTAACACTTTTGGTCATACTGTGTGTCGTGTGTGCTGATAATCTCAATACCGAACATCCCAGACAAGAATTTCAATTTCAAAACAAAGGCAAGCAGACACTTCCGCATAGGAGTCAATCTTTTTAGAGTGATACCGAAGGGAATGTAGGTGAAAATAGTATAGATAGATAAAAACACTTGCCTGGAAAGCACTTCTGACCATCTGGGGAAACCACTTATGCAGGACAACATTGAGTTGGATATTTTTGTTTTCATTTACAGTGGTTTGTGTGTTTCTCAGTCTTGGGTTCATCTTTGATTGGCTACATTGGGTTACACGTCACCATTCTCGGCTCATGACTCAGACGACATTGACTTCCCCACCCACGCATACGAAGAGTTTTGCTTGTGGATGCTGAACACGTTCATTATTTAAGAATGTTGTCCCAAACCCAATTGTCTTCATGTGAGTACTGGGCTTTACTATGGGGTGTTTCAGAATATAAACCCCGCAATAAATGGGGATTTATTGTCCATACATCTTTCAAAAAACTACACTAAAGTCAAAAAATCACTGAAAAACTATTTTCTTTTGGTGAATGGGTATTTTGTAACTGAAAATGATCCCAAAAAGACTGTCAGATGTCAAGAGATTACAAAGAAGATGAGGACTTACAAATGTATAAATAACCTTTAACCTAACCTAACAATTCCACACTTTATGAAACCAGTTGCCTACAGAAGTCACTTAAATATGTGCCTGCTACAGAGAACACACTGACTTGGACCCCAGGAACAATAGTTTTCACCTTGGAGACCAAGACTAATTGGGACCCTAATAAACTTGAAATTTGATTTTGATTTCTAAATACAGCATCTTATTCTTTATTATTTACTTATTTGTCTCGGCAGTGCTTGCATTCAGACTTTTTTTTTCCAAATCCCCCAAAAGTACAAACGAACTCCCAGTGAAAAACAACGGGGCCCTGTCAAAATTATTAACATTTCTAAGATAAATTCCATACAATAACTAAAGTATGTCTTACTGATATTTTTATGACCCACTTCTGCATTAAACTTGACTTCAAGTTGAATGATGATGATGCTCTTAAATCGTTTTAAGGTTAATGTTATATTGCCTCCAATTTTTAAAATACAGAATTAG
Source organism: Syngnathoides biaculeatus (assembly GCF_019802595.1). Taxonomy (NCBI): domain Eukaryota; kingdom Metazoa; phylum Chordata; class Actinopteri; order Syngnathiformes; family Syngnathidae; genus Syngnathoides; species Syngnathoides biaculeatus. The sequence continues at coordinate 3,539,368 of NC_084655.1, forward strand.
CTTTTTGTGCACTGTCTTGTCTGTCCTTTTATCCTGGATCAGGCTGTGCCAAGGTGGAATTTTAAAATTACACACCATGTCTGTCATGATCCTGCCGCTTCAGCACGAGCTGTGCGGGTGCCCGCGCGGCTGCGCTAATTGGTAGGCACACAGCTGCGCCTCATGCGGGCTGATCATCCCCTGTATATATAGGACCCGGTGACGACTGGTCCTCCGCCAGTTCGTTGAGCTTTATGTCCCGTTCCAGCACTCTCGTATTCCTGACTGAACCTGTGTGTACCGACCTTCGTCCGTTCTCCGACAAACCCCCTAAGCCTGACTCCTTCGATACTTCTGCCTACGTTGATTGTTCTCCCGTGTACCGACTCCTGCCTGTCCACTCATCTTCTCTCTTCGCCCGACGTCCGAACTACCGCTGCTGCACCGGACTGCCTGCTCGATCCCCGACCTCGGCATACAATAAACGTGTCTCTTCTTGAACTACCTTGCGTCTTCCGAGTTCCTGCATTTGGGTCCTACTCTCGTTTCCGATGGGACGTGACAGAACGAACTGGCCAATACAGGACCCAGCAGGAAAGACCCGGCGTCGCCGGGACCGACGCAAGGTAGACCGTCTGCCGGAGGACCAAGCCTGTCCGATCCGGGTAGGCCCTCTGATGTCCTCCGCTCCCGTGTCTTACGCTCCGCCAGCGAGGTATGAATACGTCCCGAACATGACCCGTCCGGCTCCTCATATTCTTCTGGACTCTGACTTTTCGGAATATGAGGAGGACCGTGAGTTGTATGACCGGCTGCCTGAGTACGACTCCGACGACTTTGATTTTGAATCTCTTTGCCCGGCTTTTCATCCCAGTCAGTTTGCTCCGCCTCCCTGCGTTTCCAGCACCCGAGCGACTTCGCCCAGTAGATCCAAGTACACCAATCGGTACGAGGGAACCCGCTTGGCCATCTACCCGGGACCTCCGCTTGGCGGCCAGAGGAGACGCCCCGGCCGGGCGCTCCCCGGTGCCTCCCGCTGCGCGGCAACTAAGACACCGTCCTCCCACTCCTCGCCGGCAACGGTGAGACCGGCAGACCCCCAGCTGGTGGCAAAGCTTCCAGCCCAGAGGGAGGAGGAGCCGCCAAACCACGAGGCATTCTGTCGCGAAATGCGGGCGCAGTTAGAGAGGCAGAGCGCCGAATTGGCGGCTCTCACGGCCCAGGTCCGGCAAGGATTGGCGAACCAGCCGAGCTATGCTGACGTTGCAACGGCGACGGACTCGCTGCTGACTCAGGTTCACGTTGCCGTGGAAACCAACCCGCCTTCTTGCCAAGTGCACGCCACAGTGGAGACTGACCCGCCTCCTCGTCATTCCCACGTCGAGGTTTTGGCGGTTCCGAGCAGAGCTCACACGGCAGTTGGAACTGACCCGCTCCCGAGACATGCCCACGTGTCAGTTTCGACTGAATCTCCGCCTACTCAGGTTCACGTGGCCCTGGAAACTGATTCGCCACCGCGCCACGCCCACGTTGCTGTTTCAACGGATGCACTGCATGCTCACGTGGCAGTGGGGACCGAACCAATGCCGCCTCACGTTGCTGTCCAGGAGGTGGCGATGACGTTGGGGTCGCCGCCTTCTCACGTTGCTGTCCAGGAGGGGGCGGTACTGGAGCCTCCTTCTCACGTTGCTGTCCAGGAGGGGGCGGTACTGGCGCCGCCTTCTCAAGTTGCTGTCCAGGAGGGGGCGGTACTGGCGCCGCCTTCTCACGTCCCTGTCCAGGAGGAGCTGGGGAGTTCTGTGGAGCCACCCAGGAGCTGGAGAGACTTCGGGGTGGTGGTCATGGCTCTGGTCCTACTCTCCATCATCTTCTTCGCTCCTGAGTGCGCCCAGCCACTTCAGGACCTGGCCTCGTTGGCGACCAATCCCTGGTCATCTTGCAACGACGGCGTGGGAGGTTCTCGTCTGGAGCAGTGGCCTGCCTCGTTCTGGCTCCTGCTTCGCCGTTTGGTTCCTCTCAGAGGTCGTCCGCCCGAATCGCCCCGTGGGGACCCTGGTGCTTGTCGTCCGGGTCGTCCTCCTGACCTGTCCACCCAGACGCCTCGTGTTTGGTGGCCTGGATGGCCACCAGTCTGGGGTTCAGGGGGGGGCGCCCTCTCTCCATGCCATGTCAGCCATGGTCAAATATCTCTCTCAACTTTGTGAACGGGCTACCAGCGTCACAGGGTCACACCACTGTTCTCACGGTGGTGGACCATTTCTCTGATTCACTTCATTGCGCTGCCTCACCTCCCCTCCGCAAAACAGATGGCCAAGCTTATGATGGAAAATGTCTACAGGTTGCATGCCTTCCCACCAATGTGGTTTCTGACATGGGGACCTCAGTTTATATGTTGGGCCTGGAAGCAGTTTTGTTCCCTAATAGGGGCTACCGTGAGCCTTTCCTCAGGCCATCACCCAAAAACCAATGGCCAGACTGAGCGTATTAATCAAGATCTGGAAGCAGGACTCCGATGTCTTGCTTCTCGTGACCCGTGCTCATGGAGTCAACAGCTGATCTGGGTGGAGGACTCCCACAACTCACTTCCCTCGACATCCACTGGGTTGTCTTCTTTTCACATTGTACACTGATATCCACCCTCTCTTTTTCCATCCATAGACTGAAACTCGTCCATGGCGTCTTTGTTGGCCGTTGTAAGGCACTGCAAGAGAACCTGGAAGCGAGCCTGATAGATGCTACCACGCAAGGGACACTCCTATAAGGCTGCAGCGGCACCAGTTTACAGGGTGGGTCAGCACGTCTGGCCGTTAGCGAAAGGTCTTCCACTCCAAGTGGAGTAGCGGAAACTCACTCCCAAATTCATCGGTCTGTTCCCACTCAGATTACCAATCCAGTCACCATGCGATTGAGGCTTCCGAAATTGATGCGGATCCACCCGGCCTTTAATGTCAGCCTCCTCAAGCCCACTCGGGTGTCTCCGCTGGTCCACCCTGCCATGTGTATTTTAAGTGCACATAATAACAACTATCCATACATACATTTTGTGAGCTGGTTATCCTCACAAGCATTGGGGGAGCGCTGGAGCCAATCCTAGTTATCATCGGGCAGGAAACAGGGTACACCCTGAACTGGTTGGCAGCCAATTGCAGGGCACATGGAGACAGTGGTCGCACTCACAATAATACCTTGGGAAAATTTAGAGTCTACAATTAATGCATGGTTTTAGGATGTGGGAGGAAACCGAAGTACCCGGAGAAAACCAATAAAGGCACAGGGGAGAACATGCAACTCCACAGAGGCGGGGGCAGGATTTGAAACCTAGTCCGAAGTTCTGTGAGGCCATTGCTCTAACCAGATGTACTACTGTGCCACCCAATAATAACAACTAGATTGAGGGAAATATTCACATTTATTTAATATTAACTTATTGTAAATCATGCGTGCAATCGCAAATTTCATAAAAAGAAAAAAAATTCAAAAATATAATGAATCTGTATTTTCATTTACACATGCAACTTACAGATCACAGTCCATCTATTAACATTGTGTGTACTTATTATAGAACTTATTTAGAAATTATCCATCCATCATTCCATTCATTTGCCAAGCCGCTTATCATCACAATTTTGCAGGAGTGCTGGAGCCTATCCCAGCCAACATCAGGTGAAAGGTGGACTAAACCCAGAACTGGTTGTTGGTCAGTCAGCCACAGGGCACATATCAACAAAATTAATTTTCATAATTAACTTCACAAACTCGTTTTGAACCTGAACATGTGTACCAACTAGGTGCAAACAAGAAATTAAAGGGTGTGGAATTCTAAAGAAAAAGTCAGCATCAAACACTACGGTGAGCTACATACAAATTTAATGGACTTGTTTAGTGGTTTGGTTTCGACTGATTTTCTTACCTGTGCTCTGTGCAGCCCTGACCAGGCCGTTTCTGAGGACGTCTCTCACCCATGTTTTGATCGTTTCACAGCCTTCGCCCCCCACCACTGACACTACCAAATTGGGTGAGGGCAAACCCCAATATGTTGTCATCAGGGTGTAGATGATCTGAGGTTGTGTGTCACATGATAGCCGCAGAAACTATACAATACAAAGACATAATCAAAAATGACATTCTATTAGAGATTGTGACAAAAGTGAATAAGGGTTAGGAGTCTTATTTTTTCATATTAGTGCGATATCAAAAGTGTGTGTGTGGCACATGGTATTTGGAGTGGAATGGCTAAGACATTAATAACATGTACAGTTATAAACATGATTATTTTTGGCCCACCTAATACACAAGACACAGACCATTTAAAAAAAAGAAAAACTTTACGCCTCAAATTGAACCCTTGTGTGACTCTGGACATGTATAACATATTTACTTAATTTAAGTGTGATCATTGTTATAGTAACAGCAATTCGCCAGCGGGGGCGCTGTGTTGCAGTCATCAGCCACCACTGTCCAGCTCATTCACAGAAGCTGCAGTACAGGGAAACGTACAGAGCTTGTGCACCTATGTTACCGAAATCACGTTACTGGCCATATTGCCGGTCAAGCAAAGCATTGTTCAATGCTATGTCGGTTGGAGATGACGCAAAAATACGTCTCCCAGAGCTTTTTTTTCGATTTAATCATTAAACATTCAGAAGGTGATAATAAACAAAGGTACGTGGAAAAATGAGAAACACTTGGCCTAGAAGACCCATATTTAATACCGAAGTCGATGTTTTCACCGATAAGAAATTGGACTGTTAACCCGCTTCCTCTTGTCTTTGACAACTTGATATACGCATGTATCTGGTGAGTAAGTCGTCAAGATTTACACGGAAGAGTTTGAAAGTGTAGAAAAGTCTGGATGCATACAAATACTTCGTTGCTAGATCTGTTATCAACAGGGAGACGGCTCGTGAACGCTGAAGTGTGTTCGGCTACACGTTAATCTTTGCCAAAATCCATCGATCTTTTCAGCTAGTATTCTATAGAGCTGGTACACGTGACATCACCATTTTCACAATGCCATATTGCCGGTCAAAAAGAGCTGCTCAACCAGTGTGGGGGACATTGAACCGGAGCAGAATATTCACAATACCTGAGACTTGTTGTGCTGTTGGATGTTACAACAGACAAGACAGATATTCAAAGAGGTCATTCTATAGAATACCAGCTGAAAAGACCAGAAAAAAATCGATAGATTTCGGAAATTAAACCTGATGGATGGTGCCCAACCAAATGCACACAACTGTGTACCAATCACCTCATTTCAGGTAGGAATTATTCTTCTCAATTTCAAATTCCCAAGAAGTATTTTTAATGCCAAGTTGGCTCATTTGAGAACAATGTGTTAAAAAAAAGACAGGGAGTCGTCTTTAACGTACACGGAAGCGTATTACAGCTGCACGATAATTTTCGGTAAACCTCTCCCCGACAGACACTTGTTTTCAAATGAGTCAAATGTGTATTTAAAAAAAGAAAATAAACCGTTGGTCACACAGAGGTTTATGTAGGTTAACGTGTGGCCACAACATGCTTCCGTGTACGGGGGCTGAAGCCTATCCCAGCGGTTTATTTTCTTTTTTTTAAATATGCATTGGACTCATTTGAGAACAGTGCATATTTAAAAAAAAAAAAAAAAAGAGGCTGTCACGGAGAAGTTTACCGAAGTTTAACGTCTGGCTGCAACACGCTTCGTGTACGGCGGGGTCAACTCGCTATTTTTTTTCTTTCCAATCATAGTTAATGAATGCGAGTTTGTGTAAAACCAGGGTCATTTATTTAAATATTAGTATTTGTATGGAAAAAATCTGTGAGGCTCCATCACTATCTGGGATTTTTTCTTGATTTAGAACAGATCCAACAATGAAGTATTTGTATCCGTCCAGACTTTTCTATGCTTTCAAACTCTTCCGTGTAAATCTCGACAACTGACTCAATAAATACATGTGTAGATACAGTTGTCCAAGACAAGCGGAAGCGGGTTAACAGTCCAATTTCTTATCAGGGAAAACATCGACTTCGGCATTAAATATGGGTCCTCTATGCCAAGTGTCTCTCATTTTTCCACGTACCTTAATTTATTATTACCTCCCAAATGTTTAACGTCTCGGACAAAACTCTGGGTGTCGTGCTATAAGACGTATTTTCGTGTCGTCTCCAACCGATTTAGCATTGAGCAATGCTTTGCTTGACCGGCAGTATGGCCAGTCACGTGACTTCAGTTATGTACGGGCACGAGCTCTATACAAATACCAATATTTAAATAAATGATCCCTGGTTTTACATAATCTCGCATTCATTATGATTTAAAAAAAAAAAAAGCGGACAAGTGAGTTAGCTCCTCCATAGCGTTTCCCAAGAAGTATTTATAATGCTAAGTTGGCTAATTTGAGAACAATGCGTTAAAAAAAAAATAAGACGGAGTTGTCTCCAACGTACACGGAAGTGTGTTGCGGCTTCACGTTAAACTTCGGTAAACTTCTCCGTGACAGACTTTTTTTTTTAATATACATTGTTCTCAAATGAGTCCAATGCAAATTTAAAAGAAAGAAAATAAATTGCTGGGATAGGCTTTAACCCTCATACAAGGAAGTGTGTTGTGGCCACACGTTAACCTACGTAAAGCTCTCTGTGACCGACGGTTTATTTTCTTTTTTTAAATACGCATTGGACTCATTTGAGAACAATGCATATTAAAAAAAAAAAAAAAAAAAAAAAAACGTGTCGGGGAGAGGTTGACCAAAGTTTAACATGTAGCCGCAACACACTTCCGTGTACGTTGGAGATGACTCCTTGTCGTTTTTTTTTTTTTTTTAACACATTGTTCTCAAATGAGCATGGTGGGTCAGATCCCGGCTCCACCTGTGTGGAGTTTGCATGTTCTCCCCGTGCCTGCGTGGGTTTTCTCCAGGCACCTCCTCCCACATCCCAAAAACATCCAACATTAATTAGACACTCTAAGTTGCCCCTAGGTGTGATCATGAGTGCGGCTGTTTGTCTCTATGTGCCCTGCGATTGGCTGGTAACCAGTTCAGGGTGTACCCCGCCTCCTGCCCGTTGTCAGCTGGAATAGGCTCCAGCACTTCCCATGACCCTCGTGAGGATAAGTGGCAAAGAAAATGGATAGATGGATGGATGATGATAGTGCTTCACAGCATATTTTGGAAAAGTTAACATGTCACAGAAATCGACCAGTTTTAATTCTACATACCAAATTTTGAGAAAAGCCCCACCATAATCCAACCTGTAAACCATGTCCTCCACATGTTTCGGGAGTACTAAAATGACGACCAACTGGCTTCAACCAATCCATATTACCAGACAACCAAGAAGTATTTATCATGCCAAATAGGCTCATTTCAGAATTGAGAATTTTTTTCAATCCATGTTCACGAACCGTCAACTCGTCACTATGTGGGATTTATTCCTGAATGAGAACAGATCCAGACACTAAGTATTTGTATGTGTCCAGACTTTAATACGCTTTCAAACTTCTGCATGTAAATCTCAACGACTTACTCACCAGATACATGTGTATATCCAGTTGCCCAAGACAAGTGGAAGCAAATTAACGGTCCAATTTCTTATCAGCAAAACCATTTACTTCGGCATTAAATACGGGTCCTCTATGCCGAGTTTATTTAATTTTTCCACGTACCTTCGTTTATTTTCACCTTCTAAATGTCAAACGGTATCGGACAAGACTTTGGGCGTCGTACTATCAGATATATTTCCGTGTTGTCTCCAACCAACTTAGCATTAAACAATGCTTTGTTAAACCGGCAATATGGCAACATAAACAAAAGTCACGGGATTTTATGACGAAGGTGCACGAGCTGTATAGCGTGTGAGAGCTGTTAGCAGATGCTATTTATGTGCTGTGAGCTTTCTGTGCTCTTTAGAGGTCAGATACACAGAAGTGGGTGGGTCGTTGTTGCGTTTGAGATCCATTGTTGTTGAACCTGTATAGCATTTCATAGTTTTGACACATTAATTGATCATGGTAAAGCCTGCGCTAAAAAAAAAAGAAAAAAGCAATCAAACAGGAAAAGTGTTCAACTTCCTGTTGCTTCATAATAAGAGCAGCAGATCAGCAGGAGTGTTTGAGTAATTTTGATATTTAATCCAGCTGTATTATTTAAGATGTTTAACTTGTCATATGTGATTTCTGTTCTTCAACACCGGAATTACAATTAGAGTAGAACTCATTTATTTGAAGTATTGTTTCAAAGAGCCCTTCCTCCAGCCATCACCTTATCGTGGTCGAGAGGTTTGTGTGTCCAAATGATCCTAGGAGCTAAGTTGTCTGGGGCATTATGCCCCTAGTCGGATCACCCATGGCAAAAAGGTCCGAGGTGAGGGACCAGACAAAGTCCCACTCCAAAACCCCTATGACGAGTACAAAAATTGGATCTTGGTTTCCCTTGCTCGGACGCAGGTCACTGGAGCCCCCCCTTTGGAACCAGGCCTGGAGGTGGGGCTCGAAGGCAGCGGGTGCCTGGTGACCAGGCCTGCACCCATGGGGCTCGGCCAGGCACAGCCCGAAAGGGTAACATGTGCCCCCCTTCCCATGGGCTCACCCCCTATGAGAGGGGCCATAGGTGTCAGGTGCATTGTGAGCCGGGCGGTGGCCAAAGGCAGGGACCTTGGCAAACTGATCCTCGAGTACAGAAACTAGCTCTAGGGACATGGAATATCACCACTTTGGCAGGGAAGGAGCCCGTGTTGGTGCGAGAGGTCGAGAAGTTCTGACTAGATAGAGTTGGACTCGCCTCTACGCACTGCTTGGGCTCTGGCACCACTCCTCTTGAGAGGTGGCCGGACTCTGTTCCACTCTGGTGTTGCCCACGGGGAGAGATACTGAGCAGGTGTGGGTATACTTATTTCCCTCCGGCTCAGGGCCTGTACGTTGGGGTTTACCCTTGTGGATGAGAGGATAGCCTCCCTCCGCCTGCAGGTAGGAGGATGGCCGATCAGAACCCGTGAGGGATGCTGTCAAGCTGAAGAAGGAGTCCTATCGGGCATTTTTGGCCTGTGGGACTCCCGAGGCACCTGATATGTACCGGCTGTCCAAGCAGAATGCAGATTCAGTGGTCACTGAGGCAAAAATCCGGGCATGGGAGGAGTTCAGTGAGGCAATGGAGAAGAACTTCGGGACAGCTGCGACTAAATTCTGGTCCACCGTCAGGTGTATCAGGAGGGGGAAGCAGTGCACCATCAACACGGTGTATAGTTGGGATGGGGCGCTGCTGACCTCAACTCGGAATGTTGTGAGTCGGTGGGGTGAATACTTCGAAGACCTACTCAATTCTACCAACACACCTTCCCATGAGGAAGCTCAGTCTGGTTGCTCTGAGACGGGCTCCTCCATCTCTGGGGTTGAGGTCACTGAAGGGGTTAAAAAGTTCCTTGATGGAAGGGCGCCAGGGGTGGATGAGATTCGCCCAGAGTTCTTAAAGGCTCTGGATGTTATGGGGATGTCCTGTTTCTCATGCCTATGAAACATCGCATGGACATTGGGGACAGTGGCTCTTAATTGGGAGACTGGGGTGGTGGTCCCCCTTTTCAAGAAGGGGGACTGGAGGGTGTGTTCCAACAATAGGGGGATCACACTTTGCACTCTCCCTGGTAAGGTCTATTCAGGGGTGCTGGAGAGGAGGGTCCATCGGGAAGTCGAATCTCAGATCCAGGAGGAGCAATGTGGTTTTCGTCCTGACTGTGGAACAGTGGACCAGCTCTATACCCTCGGCAGGATCCTCGAGAGTGCATGGGAGTTCGCCCAACCAGTCTACATGTGTTTTGTGTACTTGGAGAAGGCGTTTCACCGTGTCCCTGAGAATTAGCACCTCCAAATCAGAAAAGTGTGGCATCCCCTCTCCAGGTCGGAGATGAGATCCTGGCCCAAGTGGAGAAGTTCAAGTGTCTAGGGGTCTTGTTCATGAGTGAGGGAAGAATGGAGCGGGAGATCGACAGACGGATCGGTGCAGCGACTGCAGTAATTCGGACTTTGTATCTGTCCGTTGTGGTAAAGAGGGAGCTAAGTCGAAAGGCAAAGCTCTCAATTTACCAGTCAATCTTCGTTCCTACCCTCACTTATCGGCACAAAGCCTTCCTGGTGAGGTGTTCCGGGCATGTCCCACCGGAAAGAGAACCAGGGCATGCTGGAGAGACTATGTCTCTCGGCTGGCTCGAGAACACCTCGGGATCTTTCCGTAAGAGCTGGAAGAAGCGGCTCGGGAAAGGGAAGTCTGGGTATCCCTGCAGAAGCTACTTATCCCACGACCCGACCCGGAAAAGTGGTAGAAAATGGATTGATGGATATTTCAAAGTTTTGTTCATTACATTTGTTAGCTTATATGCTGTGTGATTCAATTCGCAGAAGAAGCTGTAGTACGGAGAACGTATAGCGTGTGAGAGGTGTTAGCGGATGCTATTTATGTGTTGTGAGCTAAATGTGTATTCTATGCTGTTCAGAGAAATAAACACAACTTTAATATGCTGCACAAAGAGTTGGGCAACTCCATTCTTTAAAGTGTAACATATTTTGGCGAGCCAGCAAGGATATGGTACCGGTGGACTTCAAACCCATCGACTCCCCTTCCTCCAACCAAGAGATGAACCCTCATTAAACCTAAGAGAAATGGAGGACATTCAGCTTCTGGGAGACCAAGTGAGTGGAGCCCTTTGGCAGCTAAAGGAGAAAACTCTCCTGAATGTCTGCAGGTCCTTGAAGTGTGATGGCCTGGACAAGAGAATCCGGCAGCGTGCCACACAGGTTCCTTATAAGGAAAGCAGGAGAGGTATTGGATGGTATAGAGATAGATCGTACTGACATGGAGGTTAAAGAAGTAGTTGAATAATGTCCTGATTGAAATGGTAAAACAAGACAAAAGACATTGGAACACTCCTGAGAGAAGGCTGGAACGTGAACCTTCACCACACCACTCAACACCAGCTGTGATAGCACGTAGAGACGAGAAAGACTCATCACTGCGCCACCCTCTACCAAAGAGTCCAGAACCTTATGGTCTCATCACACATGTTACCTGAAGTTACACTGAGGAGAGAGTTTAAAACATGTGGACAAATCAGGAAAAGTGGACAGAAGGATAATTTGTCCTACCTCAGTTTAGTCAGACAGACTGAGATGGGAACATAAAAGGGGCACGCAGAGTCTGAGATAACTGAAGCTGGGATCAGGGCTGTGAGTCCAGGACTGCCATTGAGAGACATGTTGGAAATAAAGCATCGGTTGACACTCTCCTCACGATTCACCATCCTGAGGGGTCACTATAATGTTGATAGCTCCACAGACCTTTACCACCAACTTATTAACCTAGTTCAAGATCCAAGGGAGACGGCCCTGAACTTCGTGTTTCGTGCAATTGAAATAAAAGAGAAGTTGTAATGGAAAGGCTGAAAGAACTCTCTGGCATTCAAGGCTCGCACACCACGCCATATCACCCTCAGGGGAATGGGCAGGTGGAGCTATTCAGTTGGACTCTCCTCTCCATGTTGCACACCCTGGTGGAAGAGGGAAACAAGGATTGGAAGGAGTCATTGTCCAAGGTGGTCCACGCATACAACTGCACAAGAAACGAGAGTACGGGCTACACCCCTTATTACGTCATTTTTGGACGTTCACCTCGCCTGCCAATTGACCTCTTTAGCATTGAACGAGACAATGCTCATGGAAGTTACGAGGACTATGTGACTGTGGAAAGAGAAAATGCAGGAGGCCTACCAGATTGCTGCCAAAAATGCTAATAAAGGAGCAACCCGTGGAAAAGCCAACTATGTGTCCTACTATGTGTGATTGTGTCTTTCTCACCCAGAGAGGAAAGACAAGAAAGGTCCAGTCCTACTGGGAGGATCAAGTCTTCAAAGTGAAGTACAGAAAACGCAAAGACAGTCCAGTCTACCAAATCGGCACAGAAAATGGAGTTGGGAGGGAAAGGGTGGTCCACAGAAACCTACTACTGCCATGCGACCATCTGCCCCTTGAGTTGCCTCCGACACAGCCTCCACTGGAGCCGAGGAAGGTGTTGAAACCCACAGGGAAGAACAGGGCATCGGACCACAACCAGCAGCAGCAGACAGCGTCGGACAGCAGCTCAGAGGATGACAACAGGGGCGGTGTCTAGCAGTGGCATCTCCGGTCCGGTGGGAAAGAGCAAGAGAGACAAGTGCTCAATCCTGAGGCTGAACCTTTCTGACCTATGTTGGGTTTCCCATCTCCAGAAGAGGATGTGCCACTACATTGCGAAGAGGATGTGCCACGACAGAGCAAAGGGGGCGCTGATGTGTTAGCTGGCCAACATGAAACAGTCCCAGCGACATCTGTGGAACCTGAATGAAGTGAGTCAAGAGAGCAAATGCTTCAGTTGGTACAAGCACACTCGCACAGACACAGGGAGCCACATGTAGTGTTGAGCTACGAGGGCAGCCATCACTGATCTCAAGACAATGCGAAATAACAGAGACAATAAGACATTAATAACATGTACATTTATAAACATTATTGTTTATGCCCTACCCAATACACCCACCACATTTTTTAAAAATACTTTACCCGTCAAATTCAACCCTTCTGTGACTCTGGACATGTATATCATATTTGCTTCTTTTAAGTTCGTTTGTTCTTATAGTAACAGCAATTTGCCAGCGGAGCGCTGTGTTGCAGTCGTTAGCCGACGCTGCCCAACTCATTCGCAGAAGAAACTGCAGTACAGGGAAACGTATAGTATGTGAGAGCTGTTAGCGGAAGCTATTTATGTGGTGTGAGAGAAATGTGTATTCTGTCCTGTTTACAGGTCAGATACATGGGAGTGGGGGGGGGGGGGTTGTTGCGTTTGAGATGTATTGCTGTTTTGACATGTTAATTGAGTATGATAAAACCTGCACTAAAAAAAAGCTATCCAACAGGAATTGAGTGTACAACTTCTTTTTGCTTCAAAATATCAGCGAAACATCAGCAGGAGTGTTTGATTCAGTGATTTTTGTTTAATCCGGCTGTATTATTTTCGATGTTTAACTTGTCATATGTGATTTCTCTATGTTCTTGAAGACTGGAATTAGAAATAGAGTAGAACTTACTTATTTGAAGTATTGTTCCAAAGAGTTTTGTTCAGTGCATTTGTTATCTTATATGCTGTGTGGTTCAATTCGCAGAAGAAGCTGCAGAACAGAGAAACGTATACGGTGTGAGAGCTGTTAGCGGATGCTATTTATGTGCTGTGATCTAAATGTGTAGTCTGTGCCGTTTACAGAAATAAAATAAACACAAATTTAATATGCTGCACAAAGAACTAGGCGACTCCATTCTTTAAAGTGTAACGTTGAATATTAATTATTATAGTGAAGCAGCAGATATATCTACTATAGTTTCAGTAAATCTCCAGTGCAGGTGTCACGCCTGGATAAGTGAGGTGGTTACACCATGGAATGCATGAACCATGAACAACGGTTGTAAAGGTCAACAGTTTTATTTCTTGTGCTATAATCTTCAAATATTTATTGTACGCACTTCCTGTTGGGCTGAAGCCATATTTTGAAAGCATACAGAAAAGGCTAGTGACTGATTTGATAACATATTAACGGAACACATCAATACAATTTGCAATGAAAATGAAGATTCACAAACAGCAAATACAACAGCTTAAAGATAGGAGGCTCAGTTGAAAACGGCAACACTGTAAAGAATTGTGTTTATCTGTTTGTAATTTATGTACAGCTGTAGAGTGTTGGCCTCACAGTTCTAAGGACTGGGTTTAATCTGGGCCCCGCCTGTGTGGAGTTTGCACCTTCCCTCTGTGCCTGCATTTATTTTCTCTGGGCACTCCGGTTTCCTCCCACAACCCCATTATTTATATTTTATTCATTTCTTTTTGTCTCTTTATTCCATTATAGCACCGCAGGTCTGAGAGAAATACTATTTCACGTATGTTGTATGTCATGTATATGTAACACATCTGGCAGTAAAGTTACTTCATCTTGAACTTAATTAAGGAATGTTTAGCTTCTTAATAAACATTTCAATTATTCGGTGAGTGTTTTGTCTTGGATTCACTGCACAGTTCATAGTGTGAGTCACACCACAGAACAAAAGACTCAACATGAATAATGACAGCAGTGGTGACTGACTACTTCTGTGGCATACACCAAGGGTACGCAATCCATGGATCAACTTTCAGTCGAACGCGACAGAGTGCCAAATAAAAGAAAAGACGTCGGACGTAATTCTTTTTTTTAACTTTAGCTCACCGCGCATGTGCAAACAACGACAGTACAGAAAAACACGCTGTTAGTGAGTTCCCCCCTATTTTAAGCTCTCACTTAAGAAATCTTAACAAACATGAGAATGGATGCTGCAATAAAGAAGATAAAATGTATCACATTCATATGGAATGGGAGGCGGACAACTTTTTCACAATGCCATTATGGAAGTGTGTTTGCCTCATCTGCCAGTGTAGTGAAATGTGGAGCAGCATTTTAGAACTGTTTATGGAAAATACGACACCGACATTCCGTCGATAAGCAAGCTGAGAATGAGAATTGAGAATTGGCCGCACAGCAGTCACTCTCCACACAATATAGTTCAACAGCGAAAGCCACCACTAAGCATCGTTTCTGGGTTCGTCACATCATCGTTAATAACAAGAAGTCCATCCAAGACCGATCATTTAAAAATAAGGCGGAAATATAATCTTCAATAAAATCTTTGTAGTTATAAAGGCGCTGTGAAACCATGGCTGATGCGTGGAAGGACATCGGAGATCGTGAGTGTTTCTCACTGCAGTTGGACGAATCCACTGACGTGAGTGACACAGCCCAGGTGTGCATTTTCATTTGTATGGCGTTTAGTGATCATCGTGAACTCAGGTAGTTACAAAAAATGTTTAACATTAATTATGTTGTGTAATGTTGCCTCATGCGGCTATGCAAGGCACCTAAACATAGATTTACACATAAAGAATACTCAATATACTTTAAAATAAATATAAATAAAACGCCCTCCCCCTGTCAACAACGAGAGGGTGGATGCTTGAGAAAGTAGAATTTGGGGTAAAAAAAAAAAAAAAGTCTGGGCCCCCCTGGCATACACTATAGAACATAACTGTATGGATGGATTTTCCTGTTTAAGGGTTGGGCTCAGCGTGTGAGTTTCAGTTCCTAAACTGTCAGTATGTGAAAACTGAGTATTCTGCCAAACAGCGTGCTGCTCCATCATCAATGACAAGCTTGTAATTGTAGTTACTGTGTCCAATGCCACTCACATAACTGTGTCTGCGACCAGCGCCAGCAAACTCAAGCTCTCCGAAGGCATCGGTGGTAGACTCAGTGGTATTCTTCTGATAATCCCAACGGGTGACAGTCACACCTCCACTGGAGTCCATCGTGTCCAAGATATTATGCACGTTCCGCACATGACCACACTGACAGAGAACTCCATTACTGACACACACACAAACAAGGATAAACATTTTGTTATTTGTTAGTTTGTTAGTGTCATAAATGTTCCAAATACTTTAGTTGACCTCAATGGCCGATTGACAAACTTATCAATGGCTTTCATGTCTGAACTCCTTTAAAAAAAAAAAAAAAAAAAACAGGCTGTAAAGATTAAGATATGAAACGACGTTGATTGCAAATTCAAAAGGTAAAGTAAATATGATGTATACGTTAGGGTCTAGAGCCTATTCCATCTGATTTTGGGTGGGAGGCAGGGATCATCCTGACTGGTTGCCAGGCAATTGCAGGGCACAATAGACCAACAACAATTCACACTGACACTTAAGACAAATTGCAGTCTTCATTGAATCTGTAAAGACACCCCTCCCTATGTGGCTAAATATATTGTAAAATGATACATTCGAACATTAGATACAGGTACAGGAACACAACATGATGTGGATTTCTAGTTTCATCAGCTTCAAAGTCTGAGGTCACAGGTTCCAATCATGGCTTCCTTTGAAGTTTGTGTGTCCTCCCCCTGCCTGTGTGGGATTTCTCCAGGTACGAGGCCAGAATTGAACCCGGGTAATCAGAACTCTGACAACAAATAATTCGGCACAGTGGAGCAAAAAGCTAGAGCGTTAGCCTCACAGTTCTGAGGACGGAGGTTCAAATACTGGCCCACCTTTGTGAAGTTTGTATGTTCTCCCTGTGCTTGTGTGGGTTTTCTCCGGGCACTCTGGTTTCCTCACGCATGCCAAAAATATGCATTAGTTGGAGACTCTAAATTGCCCCTCGGTGTGATTGTTAGTGTAAATGGTTGTTTGTTTCTAAATTCCCTGTGATTGGTTGGCAACCAATTGAAGGTATACCCTGCCTCCTGTCCGAAGATAGTTGGGATAGGCTCCAGCACTCCCGCAACAGCTTGTGAGGATAAGCAGCTCAGAAAATGGATGGATAGATAAAATAACTAATTCAATGAATTTGACTATTACAGTTGCTCATTGAGAATCAAGTGTTATGATAGTACCAAACAAAACAAGTTCAGAAAAAAACCACCAATGAAACCTCAATACTTTGTTAATCGTAAATTTCCATGAGGTTTTATAGTATTGGTCTGTTTCAGGCACCATTGTTCAAGACCTTTGAAACTGAGCTGAAACAACCAGCAGGTTATGCAAACTCTTACCACTGTAAACAAAATATTAAATGACATGAAACACAAGTGTTGGTTATTAACAATCAAGATTCAAAACGTTTTGTAAAACAAAAAACCAGTGACTCACGCATCACTCCTCCTGACCCCCACTTATATCAAGGGATTGTACCTGAAAGAGTCTTCAACAAATGTGGTGCACACTCTCTTCTTGATGAGTTTGGGGATCCAAGTCTGAGTAGAAGAACGGTCTTGATCAGTTGGAGCAAGTCCAAAAAAAATTTGCTTTGAAATATATTTAAAAATCATGTCTCACACACATTTGTTTGTGTAACCACTGTACAAATTCAAACTTATGAACACTGACACTTTTGAATGTGCACCAGTGGAATGCTCTAAATAAAAATTGGGTAACAATAATGTATACAATTGCAATTTTTATAAACCTCATCCGGAAACTATTTCTGTGCAGTAGCCATAATAAAGAAATGAAATGTATTACCATCTTCATCTTGTCTTGGTAGGTCAATTTTCAGATATATGTTGGTTTAACGTTATCTTTGTAGGTTGTAGAGACAAAACAAGTATGTATAGTAAAATGCAATGCATTTATCTGCCAAGGTCATGATTTTTTATTCATATTACATTATTAACAAAGGGTATCTACCTATGTTTCTAAGAAAAGGATTCTTAAACTAATAATCAAACACAGAAACATCAAATATCCTACAGCATGTTAAACAGCAGGGTTGTAACCGCGCCTATTTTTAGCAAAACATAGCAGATATATTTATACAGCGCATTTCATACACAAGGTCACTCAATGTGCTCTAAAACAAAGAAATAATACATTTGAAACAGAATACAAATGAAAAGTCTCATTAAAACAGCATACAATGCAAGAAATCATTTAAAACGGAAATACACTAAACAGCATGAGGAAAAAGAAGAATTTTTTTAACCTGGATTTAAAAACACACACTTGGGACACTTCTGGTGGAAACCTATTCCATTTGTGTGGAGCATAATAAATAAATGCTGCTTCACCATGGTTGCCTGGACTCTCCACTCCACTGTTAGACCTGAGTCAGTCGATCTTAGAGATTTACTGGGTTTGTATTCAGGACCTAAACCATTTTGTGATTTATAGACTAGTAGGAGTCTATCTAAATCTATTCCAAAGCTAAGTGGAAGCCAGTGCAAGGACTTTAGAATTGGAGTTATATGCTGTCCTATCGGCCGGGAACTAAGAATGGGAAACCTGATGTACAAGTACATGATAGAGTGAAAAATGAATCTGACCCTGCGCTTAACCTCCCCAAAACATGTTTCGTCTTGCTTTTCACCTGGGAAATAGAAACATTAGTTAAAGACGCACTAAAGGACTCTCACAGACTTGAAGGGTGTCCCAATGACAGGATGTAAGTCATTCCCCCATTGAGGATTAGAGTATTTGACTGGGCCCACACTAACCCCACTGTTTGCCACCTGGGCATGGCCAAAACACAATCGCTTTTGGTGGCCAAATTTAATAACAGACGTCAGGGAGTACGTCAACGCGTGTGAAGCTTGTGCAGTGAACAGACCCTCCCAGCAATGCCCCGCAGGGCAATTATGCCCTGTGTCCGTGCCACATCGGCCGTGGTCACATATCTCTCTCAACCTCCTAACCGGGTTACTAGCATCGCAGGGTTACACCCCTGTTCTCACGGTGGTAGAACATTTTTCCAAAATGGTTCACTTCATTGCCCTGCCTAAACTCTGCTCTGCAAAACAGATGGCCGAGCTAATGATGGAAAATTTATTCAAGTTGCATGGTCTTCCCATCGACGTTGTTTCCGACAGGGACCCCAATTCATATCTCGGTTCTGTAAGGAGTTTTGTTCCCTAATAGGGGGCTACCGTGACCCTTTCCTTGGGCTATCACACAGAAACCAATGGCCAGACAGAGAGCATTGATCAGGACCTGGAGGGAGGGCTTTGGTGTCTCGCTTCTCGCGACCCGTGCTCATAGAGTCAACAGCTGATCTGGGTGGAATACTCCCACAACTCACTTCCCTCGGCGCCCACTGGGTCTCCTTTTCAGGTTTTACACGGTTATCCACCCTGTCTTGTTCCATCCATAGACTCAAACTCATCCGTGCCGTCTGCATTGGCCATTGTAAGGTTCTGCAAGAGAACCTGGGAGCGAGCCCAACAGATGAGACTACGCAACGGGCACTCCTATAAGGCTGCAGGGAACCATGGGAGGGTGCCAGCATCAGTTTACAGGGTGGGTCAGCGCATTTGGCTGTCAGCGAAAGGTCTTCCACTCCGAGTGGAGTCGCAGAAATTCGCACGCAGGTTCGTTGGTCCGTTCCCGATTAGAAAAATTATCAATCCAGACACCATGCGATTGAGGCTTCCGAAATCGATGCGGGTCTACCCAGCCTATCATATCAGCCTGCTCAAGCCTGCTCAGGTGTCTCCGTTGGTCCCGCCTGCCAGGCCCCATCCTCCCCCCCGTGTCGTGGTTGGGGGTCTGGTCTGTGCTGTGGTTAGGGTTAGTGCTGTGTCGCCGCAATGTAGTATGGGCACCCCTGCTTCTTGTCTTGCTAATTACGGCACTGATATATTTCCACGCGTCCGAGCTGGTCCTTGCCAGATTGCTATACTCTCATGTCACGTTCCCGCTTCTCCATGTCCTTGTCCTTGATGCTCTGTGTACCAAACCCTGACTCGTTAATGACCCTGCCTCTCCGCCTAGTGATTCTGACACTGTTGTTTGTTTGGACTGTGTGCCTGTGTACCGACCTTGGACTGAATAAAAATGCTACCCGAACTATACCTGGTCTCGTAAGTCATGCATTTTCGAGTCCAGACTCGTGTTCTGGTCATAATATTCTTTGTAGACCATTGCACGATTTGACACTTTAAACTGCTCCCTTTGCACACTTGTCATTGCACTGGTCTACAACGCAAACCACAAATGGGTAAACACATTCTGTACGAGCTGAACACAAAGTGTGTCGTTGACACACTCTTATCTCCTACCTGTTCTAAATGAAGAAGACTTTACATTTTGCACATCTGTACCTCTTATAAGAAATACTTCCTATAAACGAAATGTCTTTTTATTCTTTGCTCTTGTAACTTGTCGTTCTTTGTTCTGAATGTCGTCCCAGGGCAGTACCGAGTGCCTGAGAAAAATTCCTTGTGTGTTTTTGCACACTTGGCCAATAAATCTAGTTGTGATTCGATCTGCTCACGCCACCACACACCACAAATTCCCTGTCTCGACAACCCGCCAGTATACCTCAAGGATCTATTTCCATTTTCTATTCACTGAACCTTTCACCGCAAACCTCACAGCCTCCGCTTGCTTCTGGGTCTAGTTAAAATCATACCATGACACAAGCCTTCAAAGTAGAATCAAACACATTTTTTCCAAGGAGAACGCATTGCTGTTTTCACGTCAGCCTGCTTAAACCTGCCAGGTGTCCCTCTTGGTCTCGGCTTCCAGGCCCCCTTGTCCCCCCAAGTTCACGGACAGGGTTTGCGTTTTTTTGGTGCAGCGGTTGTGGTCCTCGCGCCATAGGGGGTTGGAGTGCAGTATTTGGTGTATTGGGGTGGCTATGGTCCCGAGGAGAGGTCTTGGATCCCTTCTAGATTTATTGCCAATCCCATGCTCATTCGCGATTTCCATGCTGTGCATTCTGACGCTCCAGTACCCTCTGGTGCTGGCCATTGGAGGAAGGGGCTGTCATTGTTGTGGTCGTTCCCTCTGCCTCGCATGCATCTTCTCCTGGAAGCAGCCTTCCCACATGTTCCTCATTTGTGTTAATTGTGCCTTGCATATAAGCCTCGTGTGTCATAGTCTTATTTGCTAGTTTGCTGTACCTCGATGTCGTGTTACCGCATTCCTCGTTCCACGTTTATGACTCACAGTAATCTGACCTTGCCTTATGTTTTTGACCTTGACTTCTGCCTCACATTTTGGATACTGTTTGGCTTTTGGAGTGACTGGCTGCATACAACCCTTTTGCCTGCTATTTAAACCCTCTACACATACTACAGCTTGTCATGAATCATGCATTTGGGTTCTCTCCTGTGTTCTGCCCTTGAGAAACATGCCGATGCATTTCAAATCCACCAACACTCAAACATAATATCTGGTTTATCCCAAGGACAAAATCATGAGAACAAACTCAGCTGTTGTTTATGCAGTGCAGTGTAGGAACAACCGCTTACATCTCTATGTTGGGACCAACCTACAGATTCCCCTGGCTTGTGCCCTCATCAGGCTACATTATTTTTCATCCCTGTAATTAAGTGTTAAAAAAAAAAGCTTGTGGTTCCAACACTAACACTAAAAATTCCTGGAGACCCTAACCTTTTTACACCATGTAATAAAGGGGTGGGGTTATCCATGGCCACATGCGTAGCACAGAGTTAAATTGGGTGTTTGGCAGCAGCCGCAACA
The DNA here is from genome assembly GCF_019802595.1 of Syngnathoides biaculeatus. Taxonomy (NCBI): domain Eukaryota; kingdom Metazoa; phylum Chordata; class Actinopteri; order Syngnathiformes; family Syngnathidae; genus Syngnathoides; species Syngnathoides biaculeatus. Next base: position 3,560,409 of record NC_084655.1, read on the forward strand.
TGCAGGGGGATGGCCGTGCCACTTCCTTGTGTGCGCTGCTGCTGCTTGGCAGAATTATATATTTGAGGCTTGTTTTTGATGCAACTTGTTAACAGATCATTGTGCAATAATGCATGTGTGTTCACGAGGTAGCGTAACTGTCTTGACCCATGTCATAGTGTTACAGAGCCATATCAAGTCAAGTTATGTTTTCATGTTTTACCATGTCCAATTTTTGACATTGTTTCATGTTTTTTTAGACCAAGCCTTTTGCCTTGTGATTTTTGTACCATCTCCCTGTTGGACTCCTTTCCCGTGTATGACCTCTGCCTGGCAATAAACCTTCCTCAAATCCTTATGTCTTGGCTTCTTGCATCCGGGTCCAACCCTCCAACTTGTCCGTGACAAAATCAAGTTTATTTATCATCTCTTCTAATATTCGTAGATGCCATCAGGAATTTTGGTCTCGTTATGCACGAGAGAGCGTGAACTGATAAGAAAATGGCAGCACCATGTGTTATGGACAAAGCCAGTTTTCAGTGCCCAGTGGCAAGCATTATTGCTATAAACATGGTTAAATGTCATCACCAGCCAGAAAAGCGGATCATAACATCTGTGCCACATAACGTTTTCTTCACAGAGCTTTTTACGCAGTATCACGGTTCATCGTCACCCTCAGAGAATGGTGTATTATCTGTGAAGTGACATGTTTGTACACAGACAGTCTACTACAAACATCAAGCTTTAAATGTTGATGCCCCAGGGGTCATACTGTATCAGTTCTCATCAACACGTTTGGTAGAGTTGTGTAGTCTAAATTTAAGATGCCTCAATGTCAAACTGTCTCTTTGGCAGTGAGTTAGATTTTTCCTGTGGGATCTCGACTTGTTTCACCAAGTAGGAGCCCACATCAGAAGGTTGATGTACGCTCAGGATTGTCTTGTGGATCCCCAGTTGAACTGCAGTATAATTCAGCAGATTTAGGCAGAAAGGATCTCTGCTGTTATTGCACAAATACAAATTCTGAGTGGACAGAAATCTAAAGAAACAGTTCAAAACAGTGTTACCGATATGTGACACTTGTGGAAATGGAAGATTACCCATAACACAAGACCATATGGGGGAAAGAAAACTTTATCTTCAAAGGACCGATGATCAGTGTAACTAAAATTCACAACATTGGTTTGAACTCTGACATTGTCATGGTCCTACCGGTCCAGCTGCGCTGATTAGGAGGCGCACACCTGCGCCTCATCAGCAGTGATTAACCCCTGTATATATAGAACCCAGTGGACCGTCTGACTTTGCCAGATCGTCGCCACCCATGCCCCGTTCCTGCACTCCCGTATTCTTGATCGTGAACCCTGGTGTACCGACCCCCGAGCGACCTCGTAAGCTTAACGTCTTTGATACTCCTGCTATCTCTGATCGATCTCCCGTTTACTGACCCCTGGTTGCCCGCGGACCTGCTCCCTACGCCTGACGTCTTAGTTACCGCTGCTCTACTTGACTGTCTGCCTGATCCCTGACCTTGGAAGGGGATGAACACGTTTCCCAAACTGCCTCTGTGTCTCAGGAGTTCTGCATTTGGGTCCTCCTCCGTACCAATGGGTCGTGACAGACATTGTATCAAGTTAACTTAGTTACTTTTCAAGTCTTTCAGGATTTTGGGGGGGCTTACCAGGGACAGAATGTTTGTCAAAGAGGTCTGGTATTTAAAACAAAAAGTTGAACTTCAAACTTAGTGAGGATAAGATGTGAATCTATCAAACCATTGTCTCCAGTTATCTCTGCGAGACTCACTCTTTTTAATGTCAGGTCACTTGGTAATAAATCAATGTTGACTAATGACATCATTACAACTTATGATCTGGACTTTTTCTGTGTAACTGAAACATGTTTAAAAGAAAGTAGCCGTAGTGGTAGTATTTTAAATGTAATAACACCAGAAATTTATTTTTTTTGGAACAACTGTCAAATGTTATTTTTAACTCATTATTTTAGAGTGAAGAAATTATCCTGGGTGATTTTAGCTCCTTTGACTGTCTGTACTTTTTTAGTTAAAGAAGACCCAAAGATTATTATTGTTATCATTTATAGACCTCCAAGATATAAAAGAAAATTTATCGAAGATTTTTCTTCCTATTTTGTCAAAACAGCAGACTAACATTCATGTTGACAAGACCATGGAAATTAAATCCAAAGAACTCTTTGCTACTGAAGTTAAGGAAGGACAAAGGAATGGTGAGTGGAGGACAAGCAGGAAGAAAACCCAAGGCCATTCAAGTTGAGACGTGAGTGCAAGGCCTCCGGCAATAGTGCATCTGAGTGTGTTTAATAAAGAACTTGTGAAATCATCAGGACTCTCAATGAATGAGGACTGGTTCGACCTGTTTGCCCACCCACTTTACTGTGCTCCATTTGCTTTTCAAAACAGTTTTTAACTCATTTATATGAGGCTGGCCTTCCACATCACATTTCGTTATCCTATGTTGTAATCCAAAATAAACTAAACATGGATAATAAAGGGAGTCCTACTTATTACAACTGATTGATGAAATCCAATGGCGTAGAAGCAAAAAAAAAATACTGTATATACAAAAACATTTCTTTTTTTCATTCAAGGGTAATTTATTTAGTGCGACAAAGAAATGTGATTGTTTTAAAAAAAATAATCATAATAACCCTACCTAACCTTTCTCATGTGTGCTGTCATTCATTTTTTTTATTTTTGAAAAAATTTTAAGTTTTATATAAGATGTTCAAATATAGACAATTAAGAAAAGAAGACAAACTTAAATGAACACTTTAAATATTTAGATATCATTTGTCAATCAAGATAATAAAAGCTGAGGATACTAAAACAAAACATAGCAGACATTCACAATGCTCAATGCCAAGAAGTTGTGGTTCACTACACAAAAAAATGTGTATTTTTATTTGTAGCATTGCATCTTGGTTTGGTTTTCTTTCTCTTGAATAGTCACCTTATCCAATTTTTAATGTAATAAAATATATGGTTTCACATCTTCTTTGCATAATAGTGATGTGATGAAATGTGAAATTTTGTAAGTGTATCTCTGCTGTGTTTACTACTTGAATAAGATTTCACAAATGTTTTACTTCAACAGCTATAATTGCAAAATATCTATGTTGTTTGACCTTGTGTGTATTTGTGTGCAATGTACAAAAATTGCTGAAAATTCCATCATTGATGAACAAAGATCTAAAAACTTAACTGAACCGTGTCATCAAAACACTGGTTATGTCTTTCTAACTTTACATTCTAAATCTGGAGGTGAACATTTGAAATAAACAGGCAACGTTGAAAAATGTAAATGTCATCGTTTGTTTTGATCAGGTCACATACCTGAAGTTTCTCTTTCTTAATTCCTGACTTTTTCCCACTGCTGGCTTTATCCACCTTGTCATCTTTCTTCATCTTGCCTTGTGGACTCTGCGTGTCTCTGTCTCTGTCTGCGACACCTTGACAGGTAATTTTGAAGCCTCGCCCCTCCTGTGACATCATTATAATTGGATCTCTCGGCGCTGTTACAGTGAAGAAAATAACTATTTGAACACCCTGCTATATTGCAAGTTACCATGGAGGGGTCTGAAATTTTCATCGTAGATGCATGTAAACTGTGAGAGAGATAATATAAAAATAAAAATTCAGAAATCACAATGTGAGATTTTTTAACTATTTATTTGTGTGATACAGCTATCAGAAACACTGAGCAGTGCAACGGCCACAGACCTTAGCTGTATGCAAATGTGCTGTACATGCACACACACACACACACACACACACACACAAAAGAGACTTAGTCTCAAGAGGAAATGATTTTGCGGATAGAACAGCAAAGGAAGAAATCTTCAAAACCCTTTCTAAGACTAAAAGAGACAATGTCAAAACAACATTTAGATAACCAAACACCTATTAATATGCAACAAGAATGCCCAATGCTAGAACAGGAAAATTGGCACAAACGAGGAGAAATAAATAAATAAATAAATAAAGATGGAGTTTATGTTAGCACAGAACAAAAACCCATTTTACAAAAAACATGATATAAATCGGGGGCCATTTTGAGATGTTTTCTACATGCCTCAACAGGAGGGAAATGAAGAATAGTTACATTATACAATTTATGGGGGAAAAAAAAATTGTAAAGCATGTTTGATCTGTGGTAAACATAACCCACAAGGCTCAGACTAAATAGGGGGAAGTTTCCGGCACCTACTTATCACTTTCAAAGAATACAGTATATATGAAGAGTTTGTTTTCAAAACGAGACATGGGCATTTTTTTCAGATTTACGAAACTCGCGCCAAAATTATCCATTCGGAGCTGGATAATTTTGGCGTAAGTTTCGTAAATCTGAAAAAAAATGCCTATGTCTCGTTTTGAAAACAAACTCTTCATATAGATAAATAAATAAATTGGAGTGAAAGAAAGAAATACTGTTTGACCACTAGAGAAGCATTCTCTAAATGGATACAGTTTTTTCCAACAAAACACTTTGATGTTCTAACAGTAGCAAATGTATAATAAGGACATAATACCATGCTTCCAAAAGCAAATTAACAGTGACAATGGAACGCGTTTTGTAAATCAAAGAAAAAAAATATGGACGAAATAAGGAAAAATGTATCATATTGATTTAAAACATCTTTGCACTTATATGCAAACAGATAAAAAATGAATTGGCTGATAAATTGGTTGCAGGATATGAGTCCTCAGGTTGTTGATGTACAACCATCAAAAATGTAGACAGAATCACCTGCATTCTTTACAACGTACAAAAAAATAAATAAATTCGGCAGTTGGACCCAAAGAGGGTTTGAAGCTATGCATGAGCAGTTATCGCTACTTTATTTATGGCATTCCAAGGCAGAGTCGCTGTTGACATGTTGGCTGAGAGAGGGTTAGGGTTAGGGTTAGGTTAAGTCTGTGCGATGTTCGGAGAACAATGTCGCACACTTCTCGCCAAACATTACAGCTGTGGAGAAATTACACACCAACGTCATAAGAGTATCCAAACCCTTAATGGTGACATGTCAAAAACCTTTTGGTGTTGACGCTTCCGTGTGGGGCTCCTGGATGAGTGCCTTTGGAAAATACAAAGCCCTGGTGTCCTCAATTTCGTATAAGTCACTGTTTTTACAGCTATATTGACCTTATGTGGATGCTGTTGTATTCTTTGTCTGTGTTCTCATTTGTAAAACTTATTAACACTGTTTTCCACAAAGGAACAGGTGGTGGAGATGTATCCTTTATTGATGAAGAATATTGATGGTGTGACAGCGATGATGATTTTCCGTTAAATTTGTCTGACTTTTTTTCTAGATCCTGATTATGAGTAAAAACATTTTTTTCCCCTCTGTGTATGTGTATATGTTTTGGGTTTTTTTTAAAAAAAAGATTCTCATACTAGATGATAAAGAATGATGATTGATAATAAGGATGATAGAGAATTTGTGCAAATGCATAATAAACAGGAGGGAAATGTTAGATTTATTATTTTATCATGCATTTGTTTATATCATCCTTGCCCGAATCATTCTCCTTCTGAGCGGCTGTGAGACCCGAAGTGTGACCCAGCGACATCTGGGGGGTGATGCACCCCCTTGCTGACTTCAAAGCAGATGTTCCTCAACACCATAAACATGCTGTAAATCAGAAACCTGCTGATCGCGAACAGTTTTTTCAGGACAATGCTGCAGCTTTGAAGAAATGTTTACTGAGGTATTAATCTTTGTGCTGGTATTGCCATCTGTTCCTCTATTTGTTTTCTAATCTTGTGACCTTTTCTTTTCAGAAGCTAATAAAAAGGGGAACACAGGTAAGTTTGACTCACAACGTGGTTGGCGTTGCAGATGGTCAGTCAAATCCATTTCTCCTCACGAGCCAAATTGAAGACCTCTCTTGTCCCTTCATTTGCATAATTCATCCAGCAGTTGAGTTTAAACCTAACATTTACTATCAGAGCTATATGAATGCTATGGGCTATGTCCGAAGTTTAGAAAAAATGCAATATTATTTTCTGAGTATGGTGTAGGACTAGCTAATGCTTCATTTATATCTGGAATATAAAATGCAAAAAAAAAAAAAAAAATGGACTTCCCTAAAGTGATTTCACGATTTCCATCCATCCAATGCAGCCCCATGGGGGGGCACAAACCAGTGTAATCTGTAGGCCGGTCCCAAGCCCGGAAAAATGCAGAGGGTTGCGTCAGGAAGGGCATCCGGAGTGAAAACTGTGCCACACAAATATGAGTGTTCATCTAAAGAATCCCATACCAGGTCGGTCGCGGCCCGGGTTAACAACGCCCGCCCCCAGCACTGCTAACCTGCAGGGTGTTGGTGGAAATTCAGCTACTGTGGGTCGAAGACAAAGAAGAGGAGATAACCGGATTTATCATCAGAAGAAAAAGAGGAATGTAGAGAGCCTACAACTGGGTGTAGGGACTTTGAATTTTGGGACTATGACAGGAAAAGCTCAGGAGTTGTTTGACATGATTATTAGAAGAAAGCTTGATACATTGTGCATCCAAGAGAGCAGGTGGAAAGGCAGTAAGGCAAGACGTTTAGGAGCAGGGTTTAAATTATTCTACCACGAAGTAGATGGGAAGAGAAATGGAGTAGGGGTTATTTTAAAGAAAGAGCTGGCAAAGAATGTCTTGGAGGTGAAAAGAGGATCAGATCGAGTGATGACACTAATATTTGAAATTGAGAGTGTTATGTAAAATGTGGTTAGCGGCTATGCCCCACAGGTAGGATGTGACCGAGTTGAAACTGAAATTCTGGAAGGAACTAGATGAAGTAGTTCTGAGCATCCCAGACAGAGAGAAACTTGTGATTGGTGCAGATTGTAATGGACATATTGGTGAAGGAAACAGGGGCGATGAAGATGTGATGGGTAAGTACGCCATCCAGGAAAGGAACTTTGAGGGACAGATGGTGGTGGACTTTGCAAAAAGGATGGAGATTGCTGTTGTAAACACTTGTTTCCAGAAGAGGGAGGAACATAGCGTGACCTACAAGAGCAGAGGTAGAAGCACGTAGGTGGATTATATTTTGTGCAGACGACGTAATCTAAAGAACGTTACTGACTGTAAAGTAGTGGTAGGGGAGAGTGTAGCTCGACAGCATAGAATCGTGGTGAGTAGGATGACTCTGGTGGTGGGTAGGAAGATTAAGAAGACAAAGGTAGAGGCAGAGAACCTTTTGGTGGAAGCTGAGAAAGGAAGAATGTTGTGCGGCCTTTTGGAAAGAGGTGACACAGGCTCTCGATGGACAGCAGAAGCTACCGGAAGACTGGACGACTATAGCCAAGGTGATCAGAGAGACAGGCAGGAGAGTACTTGGTGTGTCTTCAACTAGGAAAGGGGAGAAGGAGACTTGGTGGTGGAACCCCATAATACAGGGAGTCATACAAGGAAAGAGATTAGCGAAGAAGAAGTGGGATACTGAGAGGACTGAGGAGAGGCGAAAGGAGTACATCGAGATGCGACGTAGGGCAAAGGTAGAGGTGGCAAAGGCTAAACAAGAGGCATATGAAGACATGTACACCAGGTTGGACACGAAAGGAGAAAAGGATCTCTACAGGTTGGCCAGACAGAGGGATAGAGATGGGAAGGATGTGCAGAAGGTTAGGGTGATTAAGGATAGAGATGGAAATGTGTTGACTGGTGCCGGTAGTGTGCTAAATAGATGGAAAGAATACTTTGAGAAGTTGATGAATGAAGAAAATGAGAGAGAAGGAAGAGTTGAAGAGGCAAGAGTGATGGACCAGGAAGTGGAAATGATTAATCAGGGGGAAGTCAGAAAGGCACTACAAAGGAATGAAAAATGGAAAGGCAGTCGGTCCTGATGACATACCGGTGGAGGTATGGAAGCAATTTGGAGAGATGGCTGTGGAGTTTTTGATCAACTTATTCAACAGAATACTAGCGGGCGAAAAGATGCCTGAAGAATGGAGGAAAAGTGTTCTAGTTCCCATTTTTAAGAACAAAGGGGATGTTCAGAGCTGTGGGAACTATAGAGGAATAAAGTTGATGAGCCACACAATGAAGTTATGGGAAAGAGTAGTGGAGGCTAGACATACAAGGAAAGAGATTAGCAGTGAGGAAGTGGGACACTGAGAGGACTGAGGAGAGGCGACATAGGGAATAGGTAGAGGTGGCCAAGATTAGCGAAGAAGAAGTGGGATACTGAGAGGACTGAGGAGAGGCGAAAGGAGTACATCGAGATGCGACGTAGGGCAAAGGTAGAGGTGGCAAATGCTAAACAAGAGGCATATGACGACAGGTACTCCAGGTTGGATACGAAAGAAGGAGAAAAGGAGCTCTACGTGCTGGCTAGACAGAGGGATAGAGATGGGAAGGATGTGCAGCAGGTAAGGATGATTAAGGATAGAGATGAAAATGTGTTGACTGGTGCCAGTAGTGTGCAAAATAGATGGAAAGAATACTTCGAGAAGTTGATGAATGAAGAAAATGAGAGAGAAGCAAGAGTAGAAGAGATAAGTGTGAAGGATCAAGAAGTGGCAATGATGAGTAAGGAGGAAGTTAGAAAGGCACTACAAGGGATGAAAAATGGAAAGGCAGTTGGTCCTGATGACATACCGGTGGAGGTATGGAAACACTTTGGAGAGATGGCTGTGGAGTTTTTGACCAACTTATTCAACAGATTACTCGTGGGCGAAAAGATGCCTGAAGAATGGAGGAAAAGTGTACTAGTTCCCATTTTTATGAACAAAAGTTATATTCAGAGCTGTGGGAATTATAGAGGAATAAAGTTGATGAGCCACACAATTAAGTTATGAGAAAGAGTAGTGGAGGTTAGACTCAGGACAGAAGTAAGTATCTGCGAGCAACAGTATGGTTTCATGCCTAGAAAGAGTACCACAGATGCATTATTTACCTTGAGGATGCTAGTGGAAAACTACAGAAAAGGTCAGAAGGAGTTACATTGTGTCTTTGTGGATCTAGAGAAAGCCTATGACAGAGTACCAAGAGAGGAACCGTGGTACTGCATTCGTAAGTCTGGTGTGGCAGAGAAATATGTTAGAATAGTACAGGACACATCTAATGGCAGCAGAACAATGGTGAGGTGTGCCTTAGGTGTGACAGAAGAATTTAAGGTGGAGGTGGGACTGCATTAAGGATCAGCTCTGAGCCACTTCCTGTTTGCAGTGGTAAATGATAGGCTGACAGACGAGGTCAGACTGGAATCCCCTTGGACCATGATGTTCGCAGATGTTATTGTCATATGCAGTGAAAGCAGGGAGCATGCAGAGGAACAATTGGAAAGATGGAGACATGCACTGGAAAGGAGAGGAATGAAGATTAGCCGAAGTAAAACAGAATATATGTGCGTGAATGAGAAAAGTAGAGGGGGAAGAGTGAGGCTACAGGGAGAAGAGATAGCGAGGGTGGACGACTTCAAATACTTGGGGTCAACAATACAGAGCAATGGAGAGTGTGGTCAGGAAGTGAAGAAACGGGTCCAAGCCGGTTGGAACAGCTGGCGAAAGGTGTCTGGTGTGTTATGTGACAGAAGAGTGTCTGCTAGGATGAAGGGCAAAGTTTACAAAACAGTGGTGAGGCCGGCCATGATGTACGGATTAGAGACGGTGGCACTGAAGAAACAACAGGAAGCTGAACTGGAGGTGGCAGAAATGAAGATGTTGAGGTTCTCGCTCGGAGTGACCAGGTTGGATAGGATTAGAAATGAGCTCATTAGAGGGACAGCCAAAGCTGGATGTTTTGGAGACAAGATTCGAGAGAGCAGACTTCGATTGTTTGGACATGTTCAGAGGCGAGAGAGTGAGTATATTGGTAGAAGGATGCTGAGGATGGAGCTCCCAGGCAAAAGAGCGAGAGGAAGACCAAAGAGAAGGTTTATGGATGTGGTGAGGGAAGACATGAGGGCAGTTGGGGTTAGAGAGGAAGATGCAGGAGATAGGCTAAGATGGCAAAAGATGACACGCTGTGGCGACCCCTAACGGGACAAGCCGAAAGGAAAAGAAGTAGAAGATCCATCCATCCATTTTCTTGGGCGCTTAGCCATATGATGGTCGTGGGAGTGCTGGAGCCCATCCCAGCTGTCAACGGGCAGGAGGCAGGTTACACGCAGACAAGGGGAGAACATGCAAACTCCACGCAGGGAGGTCTCAAATTGAACCCCCTGTATCCTCATAACTGTGAGGGCAACGCTTTAAAGCTGTGGCACCGTGCCACCTCATAAAGTACTGTATGTTGTTGCTTATACAGTACTGGCAAGACAGGGTGTAACTAAGCAGCTAATAACAAGTAATGGCTAGATCCCTGCAAATTTCACCGGCTGATGGACGAGCCCCAACTGTGACAGCCACAGGTTTATCCTTTGACGTTGACCCCACAGGAGATTAAAGAATTACATATTTGGGTGCGTTTTCTCAGTTTTGTTGCAGTTTGGTGCACAACACGTCGGCATCTTGGCCTCGCTAGAACAAATGGTCTGTAATGCCAAGCAACGGCGACATTAGGGGCAGGGTCAATGATGTTTCTTCTGAGTCTGGCTGTGGCACATATCCAGATTTTGCTTGGATTTAAAAAATGTTGGTTATTTTCAATTAATGTCCCAAATATATGTAATAATAATATGACTTCACATTGGAGGGTTTATTGTAGATATGAATTTTGGAGAGAGTCTTCCTTTAAGAGCAATTGCATGACAACAGTAGAGTGAACGACACTGCATTTTGAAGACAATCACAGTTCTTGAGTTCACACAATCATGCAGGAATTCCTCTTGTCTATTTGGTATGTTAGGAAACAAAAACGTACAAGCCCATCCCAATAAATTTGAGTATCATAGAAAAGGTTCTTTGTATCGGTAGTTGAGTTAAAAAAAGTAAATACTCATAGAATCAATAAACCAAAGAAACTCTTCATATGTATATTAAAACACTTTATGTAAAATTGAACGTTGGATGAATTTGGAGTTTTTGGTAGCTTTAACAAACCATTTAAAATTTAAATGTAGTGAAAGCATATAGGAATTTCATCTTTTGGAATCCAACTACCAAAGTACATTGTTTTCCACAATACTTGAAGCGTTCCATCAAATGGACCTTTCTGACCTGTCAATCACTCGTAAAATAATAGCCAATCAGATAGCCACACTGTCCTACTCCCTGGCTTGACACGCCCCTCTCGGCGTATTGTCCCACAAGCAATGCTGGTTGTCAGTAGCATCCGCTTAGCAAAGTTAATGTTACGAAGAAAATGGTCCTAAGATGCACTTGGGGAACATGCAGTTCTGATGAAAGATATCCCACTTGGTTACAAGGGGCCCAGTTGATTTATTTTCCAAAGCCTAAAACACAGTTGACGAAGTGTCTACGATAGATTAAGGCTTGCGGAAGACCGGATCTACAACTAAATGTGGACAATATCAGCAAACACAAGGGTGTATCTTCGAAGGTAAGTGAGGGAGAAGTATCTTCTCTGAGTTTGATTGAATTATTATCAGTATTATCTAACCCTCACCCTTTATACATTGCATAAGAACAACTTTCACTTTGTTAGTGTATCACTGACCTGTTGAATGAAGTGTGTAATGTTTTATCCCAAGAGTCGGGTTAATGATACGTAAATGCGCGATGTCATGTAAGAGAAATGTCTATTTGCCTATTTGTATCACATCGGACTTTTAAGACAGAGCACTGGGTTCGATTACAAGCAAAGTCAAATGAATCCACCCACTCACTTACAAAGACGACTATGATATTACTCGTGATATTTCCAAGTAAAAAGTACTCACCCTGTATTACATGCACAGTACGATTCCACTATTTTATCCTGTTGGCATTGAATATGAAGTTTCTGAGACGTCATACTTTTTTGCATCGATCGCCAACGTTTTTGCTGTATCTCTGGCATTGGGTCAGGCTCCATCCAAAATCTTAATTCCGTGTACATATCCTTGCGTGAAATAGTTCAGACCTCTCTGTAGAACTCTCTTGGACAAATCTGACGCATTTGGCAAAAAAAAAAACATACCCCAATATTATCTGGAATATGCAATAATTAACTTCAAACATGTTCTGTTCAATCGTCATTTTCGAAGCTTGTGGGACATGGCTAAGGAGGCGGCGCTTAAAATCAGGTTGGTTCGGAATTTATCATGAGGTTTAATGTGCACACGACTCTCCCTGCTGGCCCCAACCGTAATTTTAATTTGAACTCTAATTGAACTGAAATGTCTTTTTTCATTTTGGTTTGTTTTTTTCGAGTCTTAGGACAGTGTCCATACAGAAATAATCAGTGAAATTAAAAAGCCATACAGTGAAGAAAATAAGTATTCAAACACCCTGCTATGTTGCAAGTTTTCCCACTTAGAAATCATGAAGGGGTCTGAAATTTTCATCGTAGGTGCATGTCCACTGTGAGAGAGATAATCTAAAAAGAAAAATCCAGAAATCACAATGTATGACTTTTTTAATGATTTATTTGTGTGATACAGCTGCAAACAATTTGAACACCTGAGAAAACCAATGTTAATATTTGGTACACTAGCCTTTGTTGGCAATTACAGAGGTCAAATGTTTCCTGTAGTTGTTAACCAGGTTTGCACACACTGCAAGAGGGATTTTGGCCCACTCATCCACAAAGATCTTCTCTAGATCAGACAGGTTTCTGGGCTGTCGCTGAGAAACATGGAGTTTCGATTGGGTTTAAGTCTGGACACTGGCTAGGCCACGCCAGAACCTTGATACGTGTAGTCCTGGGCTGATTCCTCACCTTTCTAAGGATCATTGAGACCCCACGACGTGATATCTTGCATGGGGCTCCACTCTGATTGAGATTGACCCTCATGTTTAGCTTCTTCCATTTTTTAATGATTGCGCCAACAGTGGACCTTTTTTCACCAAGCTGCTTGGCAATTTCTCCGTAGCCCTTTCCAGCCGAGTAGTGTTGTACAATTTTGTCTCTGGTGTCTTTGGATAGCGCTTTGGTCTTGACCATGTTACAAGTTTAAGTTTTACTGATTGTCTGGGGTGGACAGGTGTCTTTATGCAGCTAACGACCTCACACAAGTGCATCTGATTCAGGATAATACATGGAGTGGAGGTGGACTTTTAAAAGTGGACTAACAGTTCTTTGAAGGTCAGAATTCTAGCTGATAGAGAGGTGTTCAAATACTTATTTGCAGCTATATCACAGAAATAAATCTTTAAAAAAATCATACATTGTGATTTCTGGATTTTTCTTTTGATTATCTCTCTCACACTGGACATGCGCCTATGATGAAAATCTCAAACCCCTCCAAGATTTCCAAGTGGGAGAACTTGCAATATAGTGGGGTGTTCAAATACTTATTTTCTTCACTGTATTAAAACCTTGTGAGTTTAATTTAATCAGTTTGTGATCAATCTGGTGGAACGGTGGAGCAGCTGGAAAGCATTGGCCTCACAGTTCTGAGGTCAAGGGTTCAATCCCATTCCCACCTGTGTGGAGTTTGCAAGTTCTCCCCGCGCCTGCATGGGTTTTCTCCGGCCACTCCGGTTTCCTTCCACATCCAAAAACTTGCAACAGTAATTGCAACTCTAATGCAACTCTCATGCAACTCTAAATTGCCCCGAGGTGTGATTGTGAGTGCGGCTGTTTTTCTCTGCGTGCCCTGCGATTGGCTGGTAACCAGTTCAGGGTGTACCCTGCCTCCTGCCCTTAGACAGCTGTGATAGGTTCCGGCACTCCTGCGACCCTTGTGAGGATAAATGGGAAAGGAAAATTGATGGATGGATGTGATTAATCTGTGGTTAATGGCCTGTTACAAAATAAATCCAACAGAACATAGTATGTTTACACTCAAATTGCAGCATTTCAAGAATGGACACCAATTGTATGTCTGAGAATTTATATTTTTTTACCTTTCTTGGCTTGACATGTTGCCAACACTTCCCCCAAAAAATGTTCTGTGTGTGAGAGCAAACACACTAAGGCCCTGAGCGGTCCCTTTGACTACTATGAGCAACATCAGATGTGTCATCAATTTAAATGACATATCTTATTAAAAGAGTCAGATTACAGCATTTACATTCACATTAAAACATTTAATTTTATTGTTTTTTGCAAACTTATAGTGAAAATGTCAACAAACTTTTCTTTTGACAAAAAAAAAATACATTAACCAAACCACAACAATGATAAATTATAATTTGAAAGCCTGCTTATAAATGTTTTTTTTAATTCACAATCATATCCCCGTTCGTTTTTCGTGGTGTAAAACTAATTGCATGCACAATATTCTTTTTCGGTGCATGCTAACAGCTGAATGATGCTCCCAAACAGTTTGATGGAAGTTATTTTGCTCCTTGTATTTAAAATACAGAACTTTTTTTGTGCACTGTATTCTGATCCGTCAGCCATGATGAAGGTGTGCGACGGTGGAACTTTAACATTGCTAAGTGAATCATTAATTGGTCTAATATATTGACTGATTTAAAGTACATCAAAGGCATAACTTTTGCTTCATCAGCTTTTCGGTATACTCGGGAACATTGCGGTGTGATTCTTATTCTGTTAAACTGACAGCAGAGATGCATTCCAATGGATGGCTAGCTGCAGCAGAACATTATCGATGAGAATTTTAACTTGCTCTCGGTTCGATTTGTTTAGCAGTGTCAGCTCATTCCTTCTCTCTTTGGCGCTATGCACTAACGAAGTACCGATCCCGATTCCCATCTTCCATCTGCGTATAATTCCAATTGCTTCCAAAAATGACGTGCTGAATGTGACACGTGAGGTTGTCCAGCTTCCATTCTATCTGCAGTTTTCCTTTCGTAAACTTGGTGTCTACTTTGGCTTCGCAACGCACGTGTCTCTCTTTTTTCCTTCTTAATTTTCACAACGAGGGTAAACCTAAGTAGAGTAACACACTCATCCTCGCTCTACGTTGCCCAGACCGCTTTGCTATCCCAATACCGGTAGTTGGCGGCGAATAAGGAAGCTGTCATTGTAAACGTCGGTTGACGGCTAAAGTACGTAAGTGCGTATGTGAATCTGATGCGGTCACTCATTGAATCATATTGTAAAATGGCACAAACTCCGTGTTATATTTTACTTTTAATTCGGGTAGTATTTTTATTTCTATTTTTTTGTGGTCAACGCAGAACGCCTGTGCGCAGAGACCACATCGGCAGTGCGCAATTTAGAGGTAATATTGCAAGCGGCTGTCTCCTCCAGTAGTGACGGAGATATTCAAGTTACATTTTTCATACCTGTCAACTCGTATGGTTTAGCTGTAGTTCATACGGATTTTGAGGTGAATTTTACATATACGGCTGTATGTCACAAATCATACAGATTCTGAAACTGCAGACCCAAAAAGTTCTTGTGGTTTCGCAAGTTTCTTGTCACAGTCGGTCGAGCTCACTCGCGGAGCGTTTGCTGGTGTTCTGGCTCGCACATCGGCAGGGTTCACTTCCTCCTCCAAAGTGCTTCCTCAAAATAGCCGATGACATTTCCCTCCCGGCTGTGTGTCCGGGAGTCCGCCTTGAGTTTGGTACGTTAGAGCGACACCTTGAGTTGTGTTACCTCTCTTACATGCAAACCAATGTTCCATCATCCCAGCAAAATGATGGAGGCAGTGCTTTGTTTACCTCACAGCAATGCAGACTGTGAAAGGATATTCAGTGGAGTCAGAAAAGTTCACAGAATTCAGAAAATCGCTTGCTCCAGAAACACTGACAACATTATTGCAGTGCAAAGTCAATACGGATGGATGCTGTAATTTCAAGCCAAAGGCTCAGCATTTAGAGTAGATTAAGAAAGTTACACATGAATACAATTCCAAACACAGTAATGCCACTAAATAGACTTTAATTAGACATTAACTTCAGATATTATCATTATGGGGATCTACAATAAAAATCATTGAAAAACTTTGTGTTTTTACCCTTCGTTATTTTGATATATAATTTGCTTCAGTATGCTATAAGGATTTTTTTGCTTTCTATAAGGATTTTTTTTTTTTTTTGGGTAGTTTATACAGATTGGCACTCCGAAAAGTTGACGGGTATGATTTTTACATGTCGAACAAATAAAGTCGCCGCTGTTTATTTCTGTGCGCTGATGCAGTTTTTCTGGATGAAATAGTTAATCACGGTCAAGATATTAAGTTTCCTGAAAAGATGAAAAAAGAGAGGTCCTAACTCCAAAATTAAATAGAACAAAAACTCAGGATTTGAATACAGTATAGTAAATGTGCATTAGAGTAAAACGTTAAATTGCATTACTACCAGAAAAATAGTCCCTTCCAAAGTATAGGAACACAAAATGTTATGCCATCCTCTGTAACATCTAGATGTAAATATGTACATAGATGTAAATTCCATTAAAGAAAAACTAATTATGAAATTGTCACATATTCATCTTTTGATCTGAAACCCAAATGTCTTCAATATACAAAACAAATTGACCATGCAGCTCCAAAACCTTTGGAGAGGAGTTTCATGGCATATAGTAGTCACAGAATGTCATACATGGGAAGACTTTTTTTTTTTTTTGTTTAAAACAGACTCTATTCAACATTCGTCTTTGTTCAAGGGATTTGCCCCCAGTCCCAACAGCCCATCAACCATTTAACGAACCGCTTATCCTCAACAGGGTAATAGTTATTCTGGGACTTACATCTGATGAGTCTGGGCAAGAGATAGGGAACATCTTGAACTCATCGCCAGCCAATTGCAGGGCAGCTAAAGACAACCATTCACACTTTTCTGAGGATCCATTACACTACTCAAAATAGCAAGTTTTCACCAGTCATTAGTGACATTTGCCAACGCAAATCACCGTTCGATACACCTGAAATTACTTCCTGGCTTGGCAGACACACACACTCCGAAGCCTCAGCACAATTTGGCCCATCACTTGTAAATTCTTAAAATAAGTTCAATTTGAGTCTTGGATAGTGTAAACATAAAATGCCACATTTAGCAATTCCACATTCCCTGTTTTTTTTAATCATAAAGGATCATGTATCACTTTTAGAATGGTAAGAATTGTGTGAGATGGCTACTTGCACAATAAACCAATCAAAAAGAATGGAGCTGATGCAAAAAGTTTAATTTACAGTTTTAGTTTCACTATAAAAAAAAAAAAAGTGGTGAGTTACGTATGTTGGTCACGTGCCAACAAAGTTCAGTTGAGACAGACTCCAATTGCCTCAGACAAAATATAAAGGGATATTTAAACAGGGGGTCCAAGAAAACACCTATGAAACTGTGCAACTAGTTGGAACCAGACAGTCTTTCTTTCAGGCCCAGCAGTTAACACTTGCATCATGAAAACACTAAAAATGTTAACTTTGGATGTTGACATTTGGTTCTCAAACTGGTTTGACCTGCTAAAAAAACAAAATACAAAAAACTGGGCGAATAGGTGGCACAGTGATGGACACTTCACATCAGACTAGATCGTAGTTAACATGGCCAAGAGTCATCATTGCAGGACTATGGAATACAAGGTAATGACAAAATAGAAGTTGCAAGTGTGTAAAATCTCAAATGTCAGTTTGTCAGCAAGACCTTCCTAAAATGAGCACAATTATCTAGGGTTTATAAAAAGGAAAAAAAAAAATCATAATACTGAAGTAGTTTTTAGCCTAAACATGAGTTCTGCTGCGTTAAGTAATATTAGCTTTTGAAAGACCAAAAAAAAAAAAAAAAAATCCAGATTTTCAGTTTCAACAGTCCAAAGAAACAAGAGCTGTGGCCCAAGAGACAGTCCAAGCTGTTCTGTCAAGAAGGTGTGCGTTTGGGTCTTGAATTTGCAAAGAATAAGGAAACTCAAGAAAACATGCACTTATTGACTACTGTACAATGAGTCTCACTGTCAACCCCCCCCCGCCAAAAAAAATGTGGAAAATCATTTAAATATGGCAAATATTTGCACAAGAAAATTACACCATAACAAATCCTTAAAATGTTGCTGCAAGGGAGTATTTTTTTTTTTTTTTTTTTTAAACACAGACTTCGCCTTCCTGTTCAATCCGTACATGTCAGCCTCCAAAGACAAAACTCTACACCGGGCAAGGGAGGGAAGAGGCCCCTAGCGCATTCTGTACTCTGATGTCTTGGACACCTCACACAGCTGGCCCTTAAAGGCGAGGTCGACAGTGAAGTCCAGGTCTCTCTGCAGACAAAACAACCATGAGTACATAGAAGTGCTTGTGAAAAATCATAGCGCTAAACAATTTGCGTAGTTGTCAAGACTTCCATCATTGCCAGATTACGAGGAGCCGTTATTGGTCCATGAGTGTTTCCGCAATGTCTGTTGTCATGGATGTAGTACTAACGCGTCACCAACTACTGGAGACATATTTCTTGCATTGGTTAGGTTTTCAGACATATTTGGTGAATAAAGATTTTTCTGAATATAGTATATTATGGAAGATACTCCGTATATACAAGTGCATACAGTAAATGAACAAATAATTTAAAAATATGTTTCCCATCAAGTGGTCTTCACAGCCACAAACATCACATCCTAAAATGCGAGCCGCTCACGTGAGGTTGCACAACAGGCTCCTTCCACCTTTTATAATGCATTATATTGGTTAAAACACACGCATGCACACACCAGAAGTACAAGTTTAAAAAGGATTTTTTTTTTAAATTTGTTGTGAATTGCACCACTAAAAATATTTCTAGACACCCGGTTTTGTTTTTCTCCCACATACACCAGCCACGCCGTGCGCTACGTGCCAGTTTTTAATACAAAAACACAAATGTTTATGTAACTTGTTTGACTGAAACACGTAATGTGAACAGCTCAAATACGACAGTAAAGTCATTATTCGTCGTCCTCCTGTTCACTGAACCCACTGAAGTCCTTGTATTCAGTATCAGATTTGAAGAGCCTAAATGTCTGCATGTCACAGCATTTCAGCCTCTTTCATGCCCTCGTCATTATATCTCAAGGCAGTTACCGCTGAAGTTGTGTTGCTCTCCTTTGGTATCAGCCCAGCCCTTCTCAATCCGTTGATGGTAGATACTTTCAAACTGCTCCACGCATTTAAAATCCGCTAGCAAACCTCAGACGATCTTTGCATGCGACCAGATTTTGTAGAATACTTCTCGCTGCTGCTTATCCAAGCCTTCCGCTCACTGTGGAGTGTCGGTTTGAAAGCACGATCCACGCGGATGTCCAGTGGCTAAAAACTGTACCTCTGGGAATCATAGCTGGAATGTAGTTTGATCTCCTGATGGCTGCTTTCGCAGAATCTGTTATGTAGCCCATCATACTGTCCAAAACAACCAAAGCTTCTTTTCAATGAAAAAAAAAAAAAAAAAAAAAAAAAAATCCTCCTGGGCACCGACTGTAACAGTCAGCTTTTCAGCTATTAAACTTTATATCATCCAGCCATTTTTGTTAACTTTAACGACTATGCCTTCAGCGAGTTTTTCTTTTTGCAAACTGATATGCTTAAAAATAACCAATGGTGGAAGCTTTTATCCAGAAGTGGTCAAGCTCAAAACAGACACGAACTCTGTTCTCTTGTTATTTTTACCACTCTTCTTCGATGAATGATGGAGGTATTCCTCTTCTAAGGACGGGAGGCATCTGCACATCCCCATAACTTTACAGGGATTGGCCATGTTTAAGCAAACCTTTGAACAAGTTTTGATTGTACGTTTATTGATCGCCACTAACAAAAAGAAAAAACATTTAAACTGAATCAGAAAACAGGTCGTGGGGATCACGGCGCCCCAAAAAAATAGCGGCTTCTCATCCGGTATATTGCATACGTAAGACTATTTAGTACCACTTGAGTTTTATGATTGCAGTTAGATGGGAAGAGACATGGACCTTTCTGACCTGTAAATCACTCGTACAATAATAGCCAATCAGATAGCCACATTGTCTTAACCCCTGGATATACACGACCCTCTCGTCGTATTATCATAATAGCAATGCTGATTGTCAGTAGCGTGTGCTTGGAAAAGTTATGAAGAAAATGGTCCTCAGATGCGCTTGGGGAACGTGCAATTTTAATAAAATATATCCTGCTAGGTTAAAAGGGGCCCGGTTGATTCATTTTCCAAAGACTAAAACACAGTTGACGTAGTGTCTACGATGGATTAAGGCTTGTGCAAGACCGCACGTACAACTAAGTGTAGACAATATCAACAAACACAAAGCTGTATGTTCAAAAGGTAAGTGAGGGAGAAGTATCTTCTGAGTTTGAATTATCACCGCTTTACACATTGCTGGAGAACAACTTTCATTTTGTTAGTGTATCACCGACCTGCTGAATGAAGTGTGTAATGTTTTATGCCGAAGAGTCAGGTTATGGATACATAAATGCGCGATGACATGCAAGAGAAATGTCTATTTGCTCATTTGTCTCACATCAGACTTTTAAGACAGAACACTGGGTTCGATTACAAGCAAAGTCAAAAGAAGGTAACAACAAACACAAGGCTGTATGTTAGAAGGTAAGTGAGGGAGAAGTATCTTTGTTTGAGTTTAACTGAATTATTATCAGTGCTTTATACATTGCAGGAGAACAACTTTCACTTTGTTAGTGCATCCTGACCTGCTGAATGAAGTGTGTCATGTTTTACGACGATGTGTGGTTAGTGATACGTAAATGTGCCGTGTCATGCAAGAGAAATGTCTATTTGTCTCACATCAGACTTTTAAGACAGGGCACTAAGTTTGATTACGAGCCAAGTCAAACGAATACACCCACTCACTTATAAAGACTGCAATATTACTTGTGATCTTAAGTAAAAAGTACTCACCCTGCATTACATGCACAGTACGATTCCACTATTTTATTCTGTTGGATTTCAGTATGAAGTTTGTGAGGCAAACAATCGCCAACATTTTGCTACAATTCTGACATTGCGTCCTGCTCCGTCCAAAATCTTAATTCAGTGTCCATAAACTTGCGTGAAATAGTTGAGACCTCTCTGTAGAACTCTTGGACAAGTCTGACGCATTTGGCAAAAAACATACCCAAATATTATCTGGAATACACGATAGAAAATTGACTTCAAACACGTTCTGTTCAATCGTCATTTTTGAAGCTTGTGGGACATGAGTACGGGGGCGGAGCTTAAGACAGGCATCGGAAAAGTTTTTTTTTTTGAGCAAGCGTTGGCTCAGAATGTCTGAGGTAAGAAGAGTATCAGATCGAGTGATGAGGCTGAAACTAGAAATTGAGGGTGTTATGTATAATGTGATTAGCGGCTATGCCCAACAAATAGGATCTGACCGAGTTGAAAGTGAAATTCTGGAAGGAACTAGATGAAGTACCCAAATTGGAGCCGTATTGTTCGCGTTAAAGCTACTCAGCCTAAGTTAGCCTAGTCTAGATTGCTGACAACAAAACGCGTCTGATTTCTAATATTTACTGAGGAAAACAAACGCTAGTATCTACACGTCCTGCAAAACCTACGTATTGTATACAACGAGGATCGTGAGTACTCATAAGAAGTTGGGCGAGTGGAAACGTCAACTTAAACATGCTTATCGGCCTAGTATTCCTTAGCTTAGCTTGCTAACAACGAGACTAGTTTGTGATTAATTCTTTGATGTTGAAGAAACAAACGTGGACTCAGCCTTCAACTACTAGTGTGAGAGCCATTGTGGTTTGAATCTCTTCCATCCCCATATCCTTTAATTCACCATATACTTTATATTTTGCACAGAGGTAGTATGTGATTTGTGTACCTTATGTGCTGACTGTCTTTATGTGAGTGCTTTTATTTGACCTTAACTTTAACATAGATTAGGTACGATGTGAATTGTGTATCTTATGTGCTGACTTTTGTTTATTTGATAGCTTCTTTTTAAAAATCTGCAGCCCGTCGGGCAGCACTATATTGTTCTACCTGTCGGCCGGTCCCAAGTCCAGATAAATGCAGAAGGCTGCGTCAGGAAGGGCATCCAGCGTAAAACTGTGCCAAAAATATATACGAATTCAATTACACTTAGGTCGTGGCCCAGGGTTCCTACGCCCGCCCCCGGAACTGTTCATAGAAATTCAGATAATGTAGGTTGAAGACAAAAAAAGAGGAGGAAAGCTACTTAGTCGGCAGAAGAAGAAGAGGAATGCACAGACCATACAGCTGTGTGTAGGGATGTTGAATGTTGGGACTATGACAGGAAAATCTCAGGAGTTAGTTGACATGATGATTAGGAGAAAGGTTGATACATTGTGCATCCAAGAGAGCAAGTGGAAGGGGACCAAGGGTAGGAGTTTAGGTGCAGGGTTTAAATTATTTTATCATGGAGTAGATGGGAAGAGAAATTGAGTAGGGTTATTTTAAAAGAGCTGGCTAAGAATGTATTGGAAGTGAATAGAGTATCAGATCAACTGATGATGAAATTTGTAATTGAGCGTTGTGTATAATGTGATTAGTGGCTATGCCCCACAGGTAGGATGTGACCTGGAGTTGCAAGGGAAATTCTGGAAGGAACTAGATGAAGTAGTTCTGCGCATACTAGACAGAGAAAGTTGTGATTGGTGCAGATTGTAATGGACATGTTGGTGAAGGAAACCAGGTCAGTGAAGAAGTGATGGTAATTACGACATCCAGGAAAGGAACTTTGAGGGACAGATTGGAGTGGACTTTGGAACAAGGATTGGAAAAGTCAGTAGTGATTACTTTTTTTTCCCCCAGAAGAGGCAGGAACATAGGGTGACCTACAAGAGCAAAGGTAAAAGCCCACAGGTGGAATATATTTTGTGCAGATGATGTAATCTGAAGGTTACAGACCCCAAGGTAGTGGGTGGGGAGGGTATGGCTGCCCGAAAGCATAGGATGGGGGATATGTAGAATGATTCTGGAAGTGGAGAGAAAGATTAAGACAAAAGGTAATGCAAAGAACCATGTGGTGGAAGCTGAGAAAGGAAGAATGCTATGCGGCCTTTCGGAAAGAGGAGAGACAGGGTCTCGGTGGACAGGAGGAGCTCCCAGAACACTGGACTACTCCAGCCAAGGTGATCTGAGAAAGAGCAAGAGAGAGACAGGAGAGTACTTTGTATGTCTTCTGGTACCAAAGGGGAGGAGACTGTGGCGGAATCCCAAAATACAGTAAGTCATACAAGAGGTTGACGAGAAAGAAGCGGGACACAGAGGAGAGGCAAATGAAATACATTGAGATGTGACATAGGGAAAAGGTAGAGGTGGCAAAGGCTGGTACCAAGGGTGTGCTAAATGGAAAGAATACTTCAAGAAGTTGATGAATGAAGAAAATGAGAGACAAGGAAGAGTAGAAGAGGCAACTGTGATGCACCAGGAAGTGGCAATTATTAGTAAGGGTGAAGTTTTAAAAGGCACTAAAGAGAATGAAAAATGCAAAGGCAGTTGGGTCTTGACATACCGGTGGAGGTATGGAAGCAATTTGGAGAGGTGGCTGTGAAGTTTTTGACCAACTTATTCAACAGAATATTATTAGCAGGCGAGAAGATGCCTGAAGAATAGAGAAAAGTGTGCTAGTTTCCCATTGTTAAGAACAAAGGCAGTGACTCACATTTGATGGGCGTGATCACGCTCACACGCCATCCCACTTGCAAATCTGCAGTCGAGCACGAAAAATCCCACGTGTAAAATTTATGAGTACAAAAAAAATAGATATTAAGAGACGTCGCTTATTTTGTGTAGTCTTGACAATTTACGCTTTTATTTCATAAGCACTGGTAACAAAACAAGCCTGATCCTATAATAAGTATTCACCCGAAAATAGGAAATTCAAGATAACCATGCTGAGCATGTTTGGAAGTGATGCCAAAAGCAAATGTTCTGAGTTGCTTCACGTACTGGGTACTACGTCAAAAGTCAACATAATGAGGAAATTCATTTACACCAGTGTACTCAATGTGACAGTGTACTCAACAATCGCAAGGCAGTTTTGGAGCAGACTTAGATGGTTTGGACATTTCCAGAGGCAAGAGAGTGATTATATTGGTAGAAGGGTGGTGAGGATGGAGCTGCCAGGCAAAAGAGTAAGAGGAAGACCAATGAGAAGGTTGATGGATGTTGTGAGGGAAGACATAAGGGCAGTTGGGATTAGAGAGGAAGATGGAGGTGATAAGTTTACATGGAAAAAGATGACATGCCGTGGCAACACCTAACGGGACAACCCGAAAGGAAAAGAATAAGACTTGTATGAAAAATGTTAGGTTATGAATGAACCATTCAAATGAAAAAAAAATTTTAAAAATATGGTAAGTACAATGTAATGACCGTGCCTTTTTGTGTCGTGTAATGATGTATTTCTATGCTGTTGTGCAAACTACTTCATTGAACGCAGTTTGGTAACTCGCATAGGGACCATTGTATAGCAGCTGCTTAAAACGTGAAAGGCTTACATTGTTTTTGACATTTGGCTTCATGCTGATAGTACCCAAGATCTCTTCTCCAATCTTGACCGTCAGGTAATCATCCAGGTAGAAGACAGTCTGCTTCCAGTGGGTATAAGGGGACTCTGGGCCTGGGTGGGGACAACCAAAGTTTAATGGCATGGAAGCAAGACAAATTTAGCGCAGTGTGTGTGTGTGTGTTGGGGAAGGGATTGGCAGACTCAAAAATTTCTGGTTCTGGCAATATAATAAAAACAAACATTTACTGCACTGACATTTGTTACAGACGAACGTACTGTTGGCCAGTGAAAAACATTTTACATTGCCAAAAATGACAGGCGTTCATCTGTCAGTGATTTTTAAGACATGATGAAGGCCTCTTTATACTCCCTCGGGTGACAACGCCAACGATAGCATCAAGTAACCTCTACATAGTTTGCTGCGCAAACAAAAAGTTCATGCAAAAGAAAGTTGCAGAGCTCATTTCACGTGACTGGTCAGTTTTAGACAAATTCTGCGATGATGAACTCAGACGTTCTCCCGGCTCCACATACCACATATGCCGCTGCCTTCTTTAATCGATTTTGCAGCATGATTAAATGTATCATCATCTAGTCAGTTAGGTCCATTTGTTCAAGCAGACATTGTTGCCATTGTTGCGTCGTTCCTTATTACGGAAAAAGTAAAAAACTGCTACCATAAATGACCAAAAGGTGCTGCGGAAACTCCACTTTGTGGCATCCTAGCCAATACCAGCCATAGGGACATCACTGATGTGGAAAGGAACTGGAGCACATTTCAAACTGCGCGAATGGATTGCGATGCCGTGTAAAGTCTAACTACATGTGAGATAGTCGCAGTTACCTCAACGCTGTCACCACACAAGTAAAAAGATGTCTCGCATTTTTTAACAGCTTATACTGTTGCGTGTGAATTTAGAATAAATCCCCTTGCTCAAACCAGCAAAATAAAGTACGTAAGAAAAAAATAAAGAATGAATAACTAGGAACAAAGAGTCACTGATGGTGTTTTGGTACACACGCCTGGCTTTGGTCCAGGAAGCGTGGGATCGATTCCTGCTCAGTGACGGTGTCGATATCTGCCCTGCGACTGACTGCCGACCAGTTCAGTGTGTAGTCCGCCTTTTGCCCGAAGCTAGCTGGGATAGGCTCCAGCTTTCCCTTCACCCTTGTGAGGATAAGCGGCTTGGATAATGAATGGATGGATGACTAGGAACAAGCTGTTTGGGTTCTGCACCAACTAAATGGGACAAGACCTGAGGTGGACCACTATCCCCAGAGGCGTTGTCGTGAAGGACTCTGGGCTGTGCCAGGTCCTGAGGCAGAATCACTGAAGGATCTTAACACGCGGCACCTTCCGTCTTTAAACTGACTCTTAATGATTGAAACATTGTACAGCATCTTGCCATCCTAATGAACATAGCACAGAACCACAAAATGTGATTAATGCTGCCTACTCAACATCCTTTGCAGCCTGTTAACGAGAATCCCCTTTACCTGGAGTCCATTCTCAAGGTTTGGCTCATTTTCTTTAAAATGCCAGACAAAATGATTTGCCAACTTTCACTGGGCAAGGGTGAAAGTATCACAATCCACTGTTTGAAGAGAGCAGAAGAAATAGACCATAATCACAAGACGCAAATCACTCATCAGCAAAAAAATCCGAGAAGGCCATATTGGATTTTGCAAAGTAGTGACAGAATTATGTTACAATGGTCCGGGATAGGTATGAGGGCAGCAGAACAGTAGTAAGGTGTGCTGTAGGTGTGACAAAGGAGTTTCAGGTGAAGGTGGGACTGCATCAGGGATCAGCCCTTGAGCCTCTTCCTGTTTGCAGTGGTAATGGAAAGGGTGGCAGATGAGGACCATGATATTTGCAGATGACATTGTGATCTGCAGTGGGAACAGGTGGAGGAACAATTAAAAAGGTGGAGCCATGCACTGCAGATGAAAGGAATAAAGATTAGCCGAAGATAATAGATGTGCATGAATGAGAGGGGTGAAGAGGGAAGAGATAGCAAGGGTGGACGACAAATGCTTGGGGTCAAGAATCCAGAGCAATGGTTAGTGTGGCAATGAAGTAAAACTGCTCCAACCAGGTTGGAACAGCTGGTGGTATGTGTCAGCTGTTATGTGACAGAAGAGTGTCTGGTAGGATGAAAGACAATGTTTATAAGAGTGGTGAGGCAAGTCATGATGTACAGATGTGAGGCCATGGCGCTGAAGAGACAACAGGAAGCAGAGCTGGAGGTGGGGGAAAACGAAGAAAAGATGAAACTGTGCCGACCCCTAAAGGGACAAGCCAAAAGGAAAAAGTAGGGATTTCACACGATCTTATTACGAAACTAAGTGCCTATATATCATCATGGCCAAGTCAAAATAATGAGCTGATTTGCTTAAAACATGATTCAGTGTCATCCATACAAAGCCAAACGACCGAGCCAGCCAGTAGAGCACATTGCTTCATATGAGTGTAAACTCATCCGGGTGGTTGCATAACCCATATGACCATCCAAGTATGTCGAAAGAAATACAGTAGTACCTCTAAATATAAACATCTAGCAATAAAAAGTTCAAGTTAGAAACGCCTCATCAGAAAAATATCGTCTCTAGTTCCGATGGAAATTCAGGATATGAAATGATGCTTTTTGATTCCCTTGGACACTTAAGGGTCACCGAATCATGCTAGTGTTGTCACAAGCCAACACACACTGGAAAGTACAACTCTTCGTGAGTTTTTTTTTCTTTTTTTAATTCATATTTTTTCACCACAGGCCTTAATAAACTTGGGTGGAATTAAATTGTGTGCATGGAAACGTTTTTACGTTTTCTCTCTGCTGTCAAAGTTTGCCTCATCCTCCGTCGCCCATGATGCGGTTTTGCTACTAACTCGCCCTTCTCTTCGTATAGTTGCCCAACGCCAAAGGTAAATGAAATTTTTTTTTTCTTTACATTATGTACTTTGAATGTTTACTTTATGGCAGGGGGTGGAGTGGGTAAACGGAGGGCTGGAAATGGATTACGCTATTTACATGTAAAATGTGCTTCTACTTATTAAAATTTCACATTACAAAACTAATTCCAGTGTGTGTGTGTGCGTGTGTATATATATATATATATATATATATATATATATATATATATATATATATAACTGCCCCACGTGCCTTAGCATTCCAACTCGCTATCAATATAATCAACTGGAAGAGATTGAGGGGCCTTGTGGTTCACGCCAGCCTTCTCAGCAAATTCAGACCTATGGCTCGGGTTCGGTTGCCGTGGACCTCCGCTTCCCAAAGCCAGCATCCTGGCTCGTAGCGGCCACCACTGAGAAACCGCAAGGGCTGAATCTCCCCGTGTCACCACTCCCCCAATCTCCTCTGTCAAATTGTTTCAGCATATTGTAAATACCACTCTTTAGTGGTGTACTCGTGAGCCAAACGTCATTGGGGATTGAACATCACATGGAAAGGGAACATATACCTCTGCAATTACATTCCATCAGTCCCAAAATGAAATAGGTGAAAACTCAGTGTGACAACAGTATTTTCTTTGTCATGGGCCCAAAGAAAGCCATCGGCACTACCAGGAGCAAAGAAGAGGACAATTGTGCAAACCAAAGTGGATTTAGGGAAGGTGATAAATCGCTACTTAACTAGCATTGCATGGCTAAGTCGACTACCCTAAAGAATAAGACTGTAATAAAAGGCAGCAAGTGTTGCCAATGGTGTGACTAGTAAAATAAAGACCACATAATAGAAATGGAGAAGCTACCGGAGAATTGCCCAGTCAAATCATGGAGGGTGACTTCGGCATAACACTTCCTCCTCCTCTCTCAAGTCCCTCCGATGCTTTCACACCGCACCCAAAAAGATAAAAGACACATTTAAGTTGCTTTTAGTTTAAGCATTTCTTATTGTTTAAATACAGGGTGTAGATGTTTCTACATAAATAGACATTTACTATTTGGAGGTGGGGAATGGATTAAACTCATTTACATTTATTCTTATCTGGAGAAAAAAAAATAGTTGAGGTTGAACACATCAGACTTTGAATACTTGTTCAAACACTTGAATTAGGTACAAACTCCAATGTTCCACTGTACTAAAATATGACGAGAACCGTAGTGACAGCCCAAGACAAATTGAAGACCATGTGTTTCAAAATTGTCAGTGTTTTACATTTGAAATTTCAGTGATGACTTCACGACTGCGTAAGCGACATACAACAGCATGTTTTTGTTTTGTTGGAATACAGTATTTTTTTTTTTTTTCAATACAAACGCGACAATAAGCAGGGTAACTCGTACTTGTGGAAAAGCCGGTCCTCTTGTGACAGCGGGTGAACTCGATGTTGAAGTAGGTAACGAGTGCATGGATATAATCGTTCCGCTTCACTTGAAGGCAGAACGGTGAGGTAAAGGTTAAGTCATCTGGCTTCACCGTGTAGATGTCGACTTCCTACACGCACAAAAATAAGATTAAGCCAAAAAGTTAAGGCATAGACTGTACATGTACAAAATAATTCTACATAACATTGCTGTCATCTTTCACCTACCTTGATGAGGCAAGCGCTGCTGACCAGCTGCTTAGGATCCACGACATCAACTAGGGGTTCCTTAATCGCCACCTCCTTGATGCACGACATGTCAAATCCATAAACATTCTCCCACCCTGAAATACACAGACCAGGCATGTGTTAACAAGCAGTGCTTCATTTCAGATTTCGCTTCCTAATTCTTCCTTGAATTTATACTGTAAAGTGGCAATTTAACCAATTCTAGATCAAAGTATTGTATTGTTTATTATTTACAATAGTGTGTGATGAGTGCATTGTTCTTTCCTGATAGCCCAACTTGTTCAATGAAGTTGGCTCGTTGTGTTCAACAAACAGATTTACAAATCATAAATCAACCTATATTTAATTGAGCAATATTCTAATCATTGTATTCTGTTATGTTTAACAACAGCTCAACTTCATTGGAACTTAATTCGAATTTTTTCTTTATATTCATGTATGGCTTTTCTACACACCCAAGGTGTTATAAAATTCCATGTGTGTTGACTTTGGCAACAACATTGGCGTAAGATTGCTCCATCTTGTGAATGGATCAGGGTAATGGTTACTGTTTTGTTTGTTTTAACTCACTCATTGATGATTGTCCCAAAAAATCCTGATCATGTGAAACCTAATGTAAATATTACACACATATATGCACGTGTATATATAACTGTGTGCTGGCTGAATTGATCATAATGTAATCCATCACAATTCCTGACTTGTTGACCAAGATTGGGACAGGTGACTTACAGTGAATTTTGTAGTCCTTGTACTGCCTGTCTTCAATGGCGGTCACATAAAGAGTTGCCCTGTCTGGAAAAATGAGTCCATCTTGCTTCTGTATGGATACAATTGAAGGTGACATGAAAACAAATTAAAAAAAAACCTGAATCAATGCTGGAGTTTTACCGTATTTTCTGGTGCATATTGGGCACTCCCCACCAAAATGTCAGTTAATGGTGCACATTAAACATGGGTATAGGGCGATTATGGGAAGGAAAAAAAAATGGTCATGCTTTATTCACCATCTAGGGGTATTGAAATAAATGTAAAATTTTACTCCAATAGACCACTTTCACCTACAGGTTATGAGGTGTACACTTTGATTCTAATACGTCATCGCCACCCAGAAGTTATGAAAAAGGTTTAGCCTTTCATTCCAAAATGACAGGGGCCCATATATGACTGCACATGTACAGCTGTGTTCATGGGTTTTACATACCCTGGTAGAATTTGTGAAATATTTCTGGTGACTGAACCAAACCCATCATTACTTTCGTGAAGGTTATATTTTGTTTGATAACCCTTTTCTGAAATGCTTGACCATTTAATTTGAAATCTCATTAAGATAGAATTAAATGAGCTTCACCTGGCCCCTTCATGTTTTCTTCAAAATATTGGGCCCATCTTACAAATTCTGCCTGGGTAATAAAACGAGCACAAACGTGTGTACTTATTTACTAAATACAGTGAAGAAAATAAATATTTGTACACCCTGCTATATTGCAATTTCTCCCACTTAGAAATCATGGACGGGGTCTAAAATTTTCATCATAGGTGCATGTCCTCTGTAAGCATCTCAAAAGAAAAATCCAGAAATCACAATGTATGATTTTTTTAACAATTTATTTGTGTGATACAGCTGCAAATAAGTATTTGAACACCCATCAGCTGGAATTCTGACCCTCAAAGACCTTTTATGCCGCCTGTAAAAGTCCACCTCTTCTTTATGTATTATCCTGAATCAGATGTGCCTGTGTGAGGTTTGTTAGCTGCATGAAGATGTCCACCCCATACAATCAATAAGACTTAAACTTGTAACATGGCCAAGAGCCAAAGAGCTGTCCAGAGACAAAATTGTACAACTCTACACAGCTGGAAAGTGCCAAGCAGCTTGGTGAAAGAAGGTCCACTGTTGGAACAATAATTAGAAAACGGAAGAAGCTAAACAAGACTGTCAATCTCAATTGGAGTGGAGCCCAATGTAAGACATCGCCTTGTGTGGTCTCAATGATCCTTAGAAAGGTGAGGAATCAACCCAGGACAACACAACACAACAGGACTTGGTCAATGACCTGAATAGAGCTGAGACCACTGTTTCCAAGGTGACTGTTGGTAATACACTAAGACGCCATGGTTTGAAATGATGGATGGCATGGCAGTTTCCCCTGCTTAAACCAGCACATGTCAAGGCCTGTATTAGGTTTGACAATGACCATGTGGATGATACAGAGGAGTCGTGAAAGAATGTTTTGTGGTCAGATGAGACCAAAAAGTTCCATTTTGGTCACAATTCCACTTTGGAGGAAGACAAATGAGTTCCATCCCAAGAACACCAGCCCTACTGTGAACCATGTGGGTGGTACCATCATGCTTTGGGGGTGTTTTTCTCCACATGGGACAGGACTGCACTGTAATAAGGAGAGGATGACTGCAGCCATGTATTGATTTAGGTGAACAACCTTTTTCCCCTCACTCACAGCATTGAAGATGGGTCGTGGCTTGGTCTTTAAATAAGACAATGACCGGAAGCACACAGCCAAGAAAATCAAGGAGTGGCTCTGTAGGAAGCATGTCCCGGCTTGGCCTAGCCAGTCTCCAGACCTAAACACAATAGAAAATATTTGGAGGAAGCTGAAACTCTGTTTCTCAGCGACAGCCCAGAAACCTGTCTGATCCACAAAAGATCTGTGTGGAGGAGAACCTGGTGAACAACTACAGGAAACGTTTGACCTCTGAAATTGCAAACAAATGTGACTGTACCAAATATTAACACTGTTTTTTTCAGGTGTTAAAATACTTATCCGCACCTGTATCACACAAATTGACATCAATGGACACGCACCTAGATGAAAATTTCAGACCCCTCCAAAATTTCTAAGTGGGAGAACCCGCAATATATCAGTGTGTTCAAGTAGTTATTTTTTCTTCACTTTAAACACAGGGGATGTGAATTTAAAAATAAGAGCAAGTAAATCTGAACTCCGTGCCCCATTTGTTTCAGAATAATTTAGAAAAAATTAAAACAGATGAAACCAGATGTTTGAATAGTAGAGATGACAGTGGACTTCTGTGAAATTCCTTCCTGAAAAATTCAAATGTGAGGACTAGGGGGACCCTAACCCATTTTTCATCAAAATAAAATTTTTGATCTTAAGAAAAGTTAAATGCACCGGCCTGTCAAGGAATAAACACGAACGGTCTCTGCCCGCAATATTTTGAAAATGCTGAAAGTTTAGTTCAACATAATCGGCGTTCGTGGCAACAAGCTAGCGATACATTGGAACATTCCTGTCGGCAATCGTGACGTATTGTTGGGGGGTGGGGGGCGGCACCACGGGACTGCTGTAAATAGAAAGCTGGCTTGCTGGAACGTCCCTTTATGTGCATGCGCTCGACATTTTGGCCACACCTGAATCAAGCAACGAGGTGGTTTTTTTTTTTTCTTTTAACAAACGCCATCATACATCATGATGACTTTTGACGTAAATGCGCTCGCATTACGTGAAGCAGTTCTGGACATGCGCTTTCGTACATGCTCTGTACGGTTAACTTGGCTTTTTCTGTTTCCGGGGGAATACCAGTTGTTTTGGAGTAGACTTGTTTAGTTAATGTTTATGAAAAATACGTAAATTAATGTCAAGACCACACAAAATAAGCAACGTCTTGAGAGAATACGAGGGGAGGGGCGTTACTGTTACTAGTGTTAGTGCTTCAACATGGCTACACTCGTGAAAGCAAAACAACGAACTCAAACGCATATTCTTTCAATGTTGTCAACTAATATCCAGATTAATTTTAGGCAATTTTTCCTCAATTTTCCAGAGCAATTTTCATGAAAATTAAAAAATCCGGAGGACTTTCATCACTGTAAAAGTACAGGCAGAAACAAAATAATGCATTGTAAAAAATACTTTATACATAGGTTTTTCGACAGTTTTGAGGTGAACTTTGTGGACGCATAATATACATAGGTCCACATTATGCACAAGACAAGAAATAACAGTAATTTTAAAAGTATATGTTCAAATCACAATTTTAGCCAGCAAAAAAGTGGGAAATACACCCTACATAGGATTACACATACCAGCCATTTGTCCCGAGCATAGATTACTGTATTGAGCATGGACTCGTAGAAAAGGCAGTAGCCCATCCATTCAGATATGATGATATCTACTCCATCCACAGGCAGATCAACCTCTTCCACCTTCCCTTTTATAATTGTTACAACTGGAGACGGAAAAAAAAAATTAGTGAAAAAGTTTTCTCCCTGCACACAAATTTTGTCCCATCATTCCAGTTATTAGTTTGCTCACCGTCGTCCATCTTGTTGGCCTTCACTATTTTCACAGCGTAGTCTGAGATACTGCTGCACTCAATCTATGAAGAAATACACAAAGGCAGTATTTTAATTCAAACTTTCCCATGTTGTGGCTTGACTTTACTTGATCATGATTTCTGGGGCCGATCAAGTTAAAAAATAAGATGAGATTCAATCACGAGATGGTGCAAAGTGTCTATTTAAATGACTTGTTCATTTACTTTATATACGCGTGTAATGTATACAGAGTAGCTTCAAAACTATTCTCTAGTCCAGTGATTCGCGACCATTATACTGTTCTATGTTGTGTGCCATGAACAATCTTCAAGTGTGAGGTGAGAAACTAATCAAATTTTACTGAACTGCTCAAAAAATTATTCATTTACAAGTAATGTGTCTTTGTTTCGATGCTAATGCCAGTGAGGCAAAGTGACAGAACAAATGTTCTTCTCTTGGATAGCAGGAAGTGCATACAGTGATTAGAGTGTATCTACTAATTCAATGCAGGGCAAACTGAGTGGCAGGAGCACGTAATTTAACCCATTCGTGGGCAGCATCCCATTTTTGAGACATCATGATTTTCGCGCATTATATCCTTCAGCATACCAAAATATTTAAGTGTTTTAATTTGAAGCCATAATTTGGTATCAGGAGAGGATAACTCATCGGTCAAAGTTACCACGGAGTTATTTCTCTTTCATTCCTGACCCAACATGGCTGCCTCAAGTACACATGGAGCATTTTCCAAGAGAAGGAAAGGGAGAAACGTCAGTATAGAACCAAGTTTGTCTTCAAAATTCTAATCCATCAGTATTATTCATGCATAAGTGTCGTTCTAGAAAAAGAAGTAATTATTAAACATATCTCTAGTGTGTAACACTTCACAGAATTGATAACATATCCGTCCTAGTTTTGGGACGCTGCCCGCAAGAGGGTACATCTTTTTTGCCCTGTCGACTGTAATTTACCTTTCCGACCTGTCAACCACTCGTACAATAATAGCCAATCAGATAGCTGCATTGTCTTAACCCCTGGCTTGACCCACCCCTCGTCATGTCGGACAAGCAATGCTGCCTATCGGTCGCGTGCACTTGGAAAACTTAATGTTATGGAAAAAAAAATGGTCCTCAGATGCGCTTGGGGAACGTGCAATTCTGATGAAAGCTAGGTTACAAGGGGCCTGGTTGATTCATTTTCCAAAGCCCAAAACACAGTTGGGAAAATGTCTACGATGGATTAAGGCAAGCGGAAGAGCACACATACAACTAAGTGTGGACATAATCAAATAACACAAGGCTGTATGTTCGTAGGTAAGTGAGTGAGAAGTAACTTCTGAGTTTGATTGAATTATCAGTGCTTTATACATTGCAGGAAAACAACTTTCACTTTGTTAGTGTATCACTGACCTGCTGAATGAAGTGTGTAATGTTTTACGCCGAAGAGTCGGGTTAGTGACACGTAAATGCACCATGTCAAGAGAAATGTCTTATTTGTCTGACATCGGAATTTTAAGGCAAGGCACTGGGTTCCATTACGAGCCAAGTCAAATGAACACACCCAGTCACTTATAAAGACGACAATGATATTACTTGTGATCTTAACAAGTAAAAAGTACTCACCCTGCTTTACATGTGCAATACGATTCCACTATTTTATCCTGATGGATTTCAATATTAAGTATGAAGTGCCAAACTTTTTTTTTTTTTAATTTATTGTTGCATCAATCGCCAACGTTTCGCTGGAACGCTGACATTGCGTCCTGCTCCGTCCAAAATATTAATTCCATGTACATATCCTTGAGTGAAATAGTTGAGACCTCTCTGTAGAACTCTCTTGGACAAGTCTGGCGCATTTGGCAAAAAAACATAACCCAATATTATCTGGAATACACGATAAGAGAATCCAGTTGAAGCTTGTTATGTTCACTCGCCATTTTGGAAGATTGTGAGGCCTGGCAACTGTAGCTAAGGGGGGCAGAGCTGAAGATCACCAATCAGAAAGGTCCATTATTATTCTTTGGTACTACAGTCATTGTTATGATGAAATGCAGTCATACTTTTATCTCCAAACTTTGTTGATTTTTTTTTTTGTTTTGATTTCAGCGCAATAAAACCAATGTAGAAACCAGATGTAGTCAAACACTTGACATAGCAGTCACCCACATTTGACAATCGTGCTCACGCGCCATCACGTTCACAAATCTGCAGTCTAGCACGAAAAAAGACGCGCATAAAATTTGAGTAAAAAAATAAATGAATAAATAAAGAATAGACATTGAAAGACGTAGCTTATTTTGTGTAGTTTTTACATTAATTTAATGTTTATTTCATAAACGTTAACTAAACAAGACCGCTCCGAAACTATCAGTATTCCCCCAGAAACAGGAAATGCAAGTTAACCGTACGGAGCATGTTCGGAAGTTACAGGTCCCTCGCCTTATGCGAACACATACCGAGTCTGGCGGATAAAGTTTTAAAATGGGGGGAAAAAAAATTGGCAAACGTGTAAATTGGCTGTTTATCCTAGCATACGACTCTGTACTGTTCTAGACCTTTATGTATATTACAAGAATTCGTATTTGATTCCTGGCTTTAGTGTGACAAAAGTATCATCAGAAGCTATACCGGAAGTTGAGCGAATAATTGTTTACATCAGCGACAACGGCATCCAGGTTCCGCTTTCTTGCCATTGGTTAATGCTACCTGTGTATGCTAGGGAAAATTTATAAGCCTTTGGGATTATCTTCTGTAAATCAAAAGGATGACAGTGGTATTACTCCAGCTTGTCAGCTGCCAACTTTGACAGATGACCATTACGTGGGAAAAACGTCCAGACATTTTTGTCTGCTGTCAGAAAATCTACTACTCGTGCAGGGGAGAGGCAAAAGATTCACCAGGAATCGTTTTCTAAATTCAAGTGGCTCAAATTGAGGGAGTAATTTTTTTTCTACCAATGGTGAATTGACAGTGGAAGAAAATGTGTTCTGACACACTGAAAATTATCGGTAGCGCCGAAGTTGGATGACTTCGTGAAGTATCAGCAGATCATGTCAAGTCTGCTGCAACTGCAAAGACGTAGTTCATGTAGAACGCGGCTTCACCAGGCATAACATTGTAAAGACGTCAGTAAGGAACTGTCTCAAAACAGAAAATGTAAATGAACTGTTAATCATTAAAATTGAAGGCCCTGAAGAAGAATTGTTTGGTTTTGGTAAAAGTTTTAGTAAATGCGTGAGCAGTAAAAATGGGAGAATCTATGGCAGGAATTATACAAAAACTTTGTGTTGAACAGTGATGTTAGTCGACAGTCAGGAGTATAGAAGAGGGTTGAGAAACTTTTATTTTTATGACACATCTCTGTCATAATGTTTATTATAATCAGTTACTAATAAAAATATAATTCCTTGTATCACATTTACACATTTCCCGAAAATACAAAAGTGAGTACGAGGGGCGGTCTGGGGGCATGCTCCCCGGGAAATTTTTGGAAAAAAAAAAATGGCTGTGGTGCATTCTGACGATATCTGTGAACAAAATTCAGACGAAAATTGAAAATAAAATTTCCAAGTCCTGACCCAAATTAAAAAAAAAAAATTAAAAAAAAAAAAAATTGGGCAGAAGCTCTTCAAGGGCCAAGACCAGATTTGTTTGCCCCCCATGCCCCTATCACTGGATAGCACAAAATCACATTTGTCATTAAAATATGCCATCTTATCTCAAGACAAATGAATTAAGTGAACTATTCAGTTAAAATACATCTAAAATTGTCCTTATCCCTACATTATACATATTATAGTATAGATATAGAATATACACAAAATATATCCTATAATTTCTACACCGTACAGCAAAACATGTTAAAGAAGTTGATCTGTAGTAATTGACCCCTCCGTACAGGGCACTTAACCACGCCTCCTGAAGTGACGTCACGCCACGTACGCTGACGTAAGACAAACAATTCGTAAAAAATGGGAAATACAATACATTGTTAGACGTGCAGACGCCATGCTTCTGATTTCATTCAAATCAACGATAGATTATAGATTCTAAATACAATACATTCTGAACTGAGAGAGACGCCATGCTTCTGATTTCATTCAATCATTCACACGTAGCAATGTTATGCTAGCGAAGAACGTCTCATTCATTTATACGAGACTTGTATTAAAAAAATCAAAAATAGGGCATATCTTCGTGCAAACAGTCTGGTTAAGCTTCGGCCGCGAGCCAGCAAGAAGCCGACACATTTGTGCAGTGCGATCATCGCTAAATATCGCTCAACAAAGAATAAGTGTGTCAATCGTTCACACGTAGCAATGTTATGCTAGCGGAGAACGTCTCATTCATTTATACGAGACGTGTATTAAATCAAATTTAGGGCATATCTTCGTGCAAACACAGTCTGGTTAAGCTTCGGCCGCGAGCCAGCAAGAAACCGACACGTTTGTGCAGTCGGATCATCGCTAAATATCGCTCAACAAAGAATAAGTGTGTCAATCATTCACACGTAGCGGTGTTATGCTAGCGGAGAACGTCTCATTCATTTATACGAGACATGTATTGAAAATCAAATATAGGGCATACCTTCGTGCAAACATATCTGTTCCGGTTGATATTAGAAGGATTTAGTTGATGATGCGGTCTTCCACAAAGTTTGATCCATCGAAGGCATTTTTCGTACTGGGTCTTCGGTTTTGGAAAGGGTACGAATCGAACCCCACCAACTAGCCTTTCAGGATACCTGTCGTCACTATTACAAAGTCCGTGACTACACCTCTTAACCATATCTATTGTTAAAGAACCCAAATACGCGATAAAATGCTAACAAAACCTATACTGGACCATGCAATGTTGTCTGAGAAAATGGCGGGAGCAAAAACGGGCTTTGGTTTATGCAGATCTCTGGCCTCTGATTGGTCACTGACGCAGATTGCACAATATCCAGGGAGGGGTCAATTACTGTTGAGGCTTGAAGTCTCAATCTTGTGATATCGCATTGTACTGATACTATCGACCAGATTCCTCACAGTCTTAGATATATATATATATATATATGAAAATATATGGTGTGGTCAGTCATGCTCACAAAGTTGCAGGTGTGATTAGGGATGGCCTTAAAATAACTTCCTGGATTAACATAACTGTAAATTAAAAATAAAATACATAACTAAAATAAACTAAAATTTCAAACTCAGAAAAGATCATTTCCAATTTCAACTGATATTAGTACAGCATGATGCAAAACTTAAAATTTTTCAGCAATAAAAATTCTTGATCTGACGAACTTTATCTGAAGAAAAGTTAAATGCACTGGCCTGTCAAGGAATAAACATGAACGGTTTATACGCGCAATATTTTGAAAATGCTGAAAGTTTAGTTCAACATAATTCGTTCATGGAAACAAGCTAGCGATACATTGTAACAGACATTCCTGTCGCCAGTCGTGATGTATTGTTTTTTTTTTTTTTTTTTTGGGGGGGTTTGGGTTTGAATTTCCGTCATAGAAGCCTTGAATCTCAGTGCATCATGAGGCTTCACCTCCCCACCGCTACTTTATTGCCTGTCAGATATTTACAGTAGTATCTCAAAAGAAATGCGAAAAAGCTAAAATTAAACTAGCTTTTGGATTCAAATATACAACGCACAATGGCGACATTAAATGTCCTTTTGCAGAGCCGATTAATTACATCGTTGATCAAATCGATGAATTAGGTGTTGAAGCAAATCGGCCCCAAAAAGAAAAAAAAAAAATGCTAATTATCACTCAATACCAATCTAGCCAATCAGATGGGTGCGAAGTCTAGATATGGTCCCATTGGTGTGCAATTTAAGTAATCACTCCGGTGGGTGTGCAAACACAAACTTACCCCTATAACTTTCTTGGCCCCAGCCTTAGCAGCAAACATGCAGAGGATGCCCGTGCCACTGCCTACATCAAGAACAACCTTGTCCTTAAACAGGTGCTTGTTGTGGAACATCGAGTTGCGGTAGGTCAGAGTCCGCACCTCATCCTTTAGCATCTCCTGTATTTTCCAACAATTGACAAGATTAAAACTGGGTGACAAAAAAAAAATTGACAAGATTGTGCATCTTAATTAAAAAAAAAATGTAAGTGTTGCAATTACTTCGTGGATGCCAAAGTGAGCATATGAGTCAAAATAGTAATCCTTTGATGTCATATCTTCTGCAGCAGGCTTTGCCATGTTCTCCCCCTGAGAAACCTCAAGAAAAAGACAATTACAAGCCACATTAAATCCACAATGTAAACCAAAAAACAAACTCGTGTTTACCGGCTGTGCAAAGGTGAAATGCTTTTTTGGTATGATTCTGAAACCGTGTGGAGTATTTTTTTCTTGTAAAATGATTCCCAGAGATGCCGCAATTTTGGGACAGGACCAGTGCTGGATGGGGTTCACCAGGGGCAGGTAGGCACACCCAAATAAAATATACATCTGAGAATTTCTCATGACCGCAATTCTGTTGGGACTTTGACTGAGCCAAGAGCTAGCTGCAACTATCTTGACCAGTTTCTTTTTTTTTTTTTGAATGCTGGCCCTAAAATTAACATATCACAGTTTAAATTCTCGGCATCACATGCATCTTTGGGTCACTATCCTCTTCCTCCATTTATATCTATAGATCTAGCAGATGACCAACAGCTCTTTAAATTGTCTCTATGTTAATTTAAAAGTGCATTGGTAACTTCCATTCAAAATCCTTAAAAAATATAATTTATAATCTGAGCAGGCAGCCAAACAGTTTCGTCTGATAATATCAACGTTTTCTCCTGTTCGTCCTGAAAAACGTTCGGCTATACTAGAAATAGATCGCAATGAAAGTACAGTATAGCTTCCCTCGCCAGCACAAAGGATGGAAGCACATGGTTTAAGTACCGCGATCTGATCTTGGCCTTGTTCATACAGGGTCAATGGACATTCTCAAAACGAATAAAAAAAAAATAATAATCACACACCATAGCCGATTGTCACCTGTTGACACAGTCACGTATACTCCATGTACATTGTAACATACCTGAGACACCTTTGTCAATGTACTTAGTATACAAGCTACTAATTAGATGAACGTGGGTGGCAAAGGCGGCAAATTACAAAAGAGTGTTCGGAACTGGGCAACACTGAAAATCAAGCATTCCATTTGCCAAGCTAATTAAACGACCTCAAATCGTGGTTCAACCAATAAGAGAGTGAATCAGCATCAGAGGCTAATAGCTAACTAGCTAAGAAGCTAGCATCTTGGTTCCCACGCGGTCCTAAAGGTATCAAAGAAAGCCAAAAACGTTTAAGCTGGAGGACGAGGCCGTTCACATTTTTAAGAAACAGTGTTGTGTCAAAACATAAAAGCGTTAGTAAGAAACTGATTAAGTTATGAGGGTTTAGTAGCCAAGTTAAAATGGATGAAAAAACATAAAGCGTACGTGATGAAAAAAACCAAAAACTAAACCTTTACATTAACTTAGTAAGATTTATCGGTACATAACAAAAGTCCAAAGGGAGCTGTAGTTGCAGAAAGAAGATTAATATGAAATTATTATTTGTTATAAAATCGTACCTCCATTCTCTCAGCTGGCGCCGCCATTTCGATCTTGTGCCTGACTGCGCGAGCTCGAAGAGAAACCAGTGTAACTTGCGCAACCAAAGAAAGCGGCTTCCACTCTTCTTCGCTACCTTGCTTTTTGAGGGGGTATCCAAGCCATCGTTAGGTGACACAAGCACCCCTACTGTCCAAAGCTGGAAACAACACGTGTTTGTGAACCGTTACCTAAGGGGCGGGTAAACTTTAATGCTTTAGTGCCACATTTTCATTTTAAATATGACGGATGGGCAAGGTCGTTTGACCGAGCAAGTAAAAAATACAAGTTCAATTTTCTTTTAAATAATGCTTTTATTACTGCATACTTCAACTTCCTCCCACATTACAAAAAAACATGCTTTTTGGGTTATTTTTCTGCTCTCCTTTAATTTTATTTTTTTTCTCACTGTAACAATATTTGAATAGAACGTACACAGGAATGCGTGCAAACATGCAACATAGACAGCTTCTTAGGTTTACTGAATCAACGGAATCTAAATCAACTTGTCCATACTACATCCTAGAGGGCATTTGCAGCTTGCCATCTATTTTTCAGCTGCTGCACACAACCTATGTCAAAATTAACATTTAACATGGTCTATAACACAAATGTGTGGGGTGGGTGTTGAAAAAGTTAGTCGTAACACCTACATCCCTCATGACTGTGACGCAGCTAGCTACAACAATTACTACTACACTGAAAAAATAAAAACGTCATGTTTGATTGCACATGATTAAAATATGGTTGAAAGGGTGTAATTTTACTCCATTTTCCTAAAAAAAATAATCTAATAATTTGTCCTAGTCTAACACATTTTAATCATGTGCAACAGTGTTTGCGTTATCCATCCATCCATTTTCTGTACCGCTTCTCTTCACTTAAGTCATGTCTGTGCTTGGGCCTATCCTCAATGTCTTCAAGGAAACATCCCCATCCATGC
Organism: Syngnathoides biaculeatus; assembly: GCF_019802595.1. Lineage (NCBI taxonomy): Eukaryota > Metazoa > Chordata > Actinopteri > Syngnathiformes > Syngnathidae > Syngnathoides > Syngnathoides biaculeatus. Next base: position 3,602,192 of record NC_084655.1, read on the forward strand.
TTCAACATATGCCATTCGGCAACTTGTCGCCGAGTGTTCATATTCACTATGGATGTCTCAGAAAGACAAACACAGCGAACGTACATATATGTGTAGTTAACATACATATATGTGTAGCGAACGTACATATGTGTATATCTTTTTATCAACTTTTGTTTCAAGGTTAGGTTATGATTAAGATATAACATATGTTAGCTACCTCTATGTAGAAGAAGGGCAACTATGAGACCGGGGGATTTCCCCGTAAGCGTCTGCTACGTACCCTGAGTTCCCATGTTAGTAACGCATGCGCATTAATCACAAGGAAGCTTTTCAGCACGGGGGAGCGCTCAGACCGTCAAACCAGCACGGCCTTGTCGACAAGGCCAGCGGCGATCCACAAGGCCGTGTGGAGGCTGTCCTTCCGCGGCTACCGCGCGGAAGCCGTCCTACGCACATCGACACATTTAGCACCCCTGACTTACTGAACGTGGATCTTTTGTTATGTTATGAGAGGATTACGTTCCCCCGCCCCCAACTATTGTTTTTTTTTTTTTTGTAGCTCTATACACACCTACTTGTCAGTTGGAACCCACGAAGCTCTCGTGCTTTGCACCAGTGCAATTCATTTTTCATGATGAATAGGGTCTTTTTTAAAAGTGTGAAGATTAAATCCATCCTCCCAAGTGTTCGAACAATATCCAGCAATACAACAAGTCGGCATTTTGGCGAACACAAACGAACAATGTACAACCTTCCTGCAGGTAAAACTAGTATAAACAGACGAGCCAACCTGAGTGCGCTGTTGCTGTTAACGTCACTTCCTGCTTCTTCTCAAACACAAATCCCTCGAGAGGAGTTATAAAAAGCCATATACGTCAAAATCATGTTTTGTGGTGAAAAAACAGATGGGTCCATTCCGGCTGCCTTTTTGTCATTAATAACATACTAAAAATCATGCATTTTATGACAGCGGACCTTTAAGGGCAATTTGGAGCCTTCAATAATTGCACGTTTTTGGGATGTGGGAACAAATTGGAGTGCCTTGACAAAAACCCACACAACCACAGAGATAACATGCAAACTCCACACCGGTGGCACAGGGATTTGAACCCCAGTTCCCAGATCTTTTATTGTGTGCGTGTCTGTCCTGTTCTGCTGTTACATCAAACAGAATGGAGAATCTGCATCCCCTTTATACCAGAAGAGTTTTCCTGTTTCACAGTGGAGTTTTTTTTAGCTTTCCTGTGATTTCTTTAAATTTTAGTTGAAGTTTTATGTCACGGTCGGGGTAGTGAAGGGTGAGGATGGCAAGGCAAGACATGGAGGAACCAACTGCAGTGAAGTGGGGATAAAAGGCAGGAGTAGGGGAACCTCAAAAGTGCTTAATTTCCTAAAACAACTAAAAGTAACAACAAAAACACTCAAGGTTACAAAGTATGACTTAAATAAACCTAAATTAAAACTTTGACAAACACAATGAGCAACCAAGCAACCCGCAACATGGAAAATGGACCAACAAGAACTGAATAAAATCAGGTAGTTAAATACACAGAGACTAATGAGATAATGAGGAAAACTTGGACAGTACCCGAATGGGTGGAAGGAGATGGACACAACTGACAAAATCAGCACACAAGACATGGTACAGGCAGCACAGTGATACAGCTGTAGAGCATTGGCCTCGCAGTTCTGAGGACCGGAGTTCAAATACCGCTTACATGTTCTCCCCGTGCCTGCGTGGGCTTTCTCCCACATCCCAAAAACATGCCTTAGTTGGACACTCTAAATTGCCCTTGGATGTCATTGTGAGTGCGACTGTTGGTTGTCTCCATGTATCCTTTGATTGGCTGGCAACCAGTTCAGGGTGTACTCTGCCTCCTGCCCGATGACAGCTGGGATAGGCTCCAGCATTCCCGTGACCCTCGTGTGGATAAGCAGCTCAGGAAATGGATGGATGGCTATTGCATAATTTGGCGGCATGGTGCCGTGACTGGTTAAGGCCTCAGCCTCACAGCTCTGAGGACTTCTCACTGGGTGTGGGACTACTCACTTATTGCCGCCTCAAATTATGCAAGAGTATTTTTAAAATTAGTAGTACAAAGTGGGTTGTCGACAGCGATACATCATGAGAAAAGGTTTAATTACAATACATATGTCCGATGTGTCCACTAGATGAAATTATTGATATGCATAATATTGTATGTATGTATGTATGAATGTATGTATGTACAGTACTGTATATATTTACTCATTTATTTTTTTACTTATATTAATTGAAAGTCTTTTGAACAATAAGTATAAATTGTGAGGGATAACTATGGATTATATGAACAGTGTGTAGTACTATGTACCTGTATGTTAATATGTATAACATTGATTGTATATTTGTGTATGTCCTATATAAAACAATTTTACCCAGTGTCCAAAACTGTGTATCTCACACAACAGCTTTAAAGACTGACATAAACACAAACCATTCACACTTGCATTGGAAACTATGGACAATTCTTCAATTAATATTTTTAGAATGTGAGATGAAAACAGTTGTTTTTCAGCCCTTATTATTAAGAATCAATTTAATTGTTTATTTTACAAATATAATTATTCAAATTAATCAAATGACAAATCAAATTACACTTAAATGAGGAAGAGGAATGTCAGGGTTATTCTAAACAACACACTCAAACGAAGGAAGGGAAAGAAGTAACAATCACAAATAGAATTAGTTACTTAATTTTGCAAAGTGAGAGCAGCCTCAAGGAACGCCATGCTTACAGTATCTCTTACAGCTCCTTTGAAGTGGCTGCCCTTGTGCAGCTCTTTTTATTAACATTGGTGGGTGGTTCCATTACATAGTATCAGAGTATGACAAATGCATGCCCTAATACAATCATGGTCAGTAGGTTAGTGTGTGTGTGTGTGTGTGTGGTGTGTGTGTGTGTGCGCGCGCGTGCGCCTGTGCGTGTGCGTGTGTGTGTGTGTGTGTGTGTGTGTGAGCATCATGCCTCAGGTGGTAGAGTGGCTGTCTCCCAACTTGAATATTGCGAGTGTAACCTTCAGCCCTTGTGACTGTGTCTAAGTGTCCTTGAGCAAGTTACTGAACCCCCAGTTGCTCCTGATGCTGCGTCATCAATAGCTGAATGGGGAGGCAGTGTTAAAACACTTTGAGTGCATTCAGGTAGAAAAGTGTGATACGAGTGTCAGCACATTAACCATTTATAAAAGGATGTGATATTAAAAAAAATGTTTTTTTTGTGAAAAGCTAAATGAGGCCAATATTAATCCCTTTAAAACTATTTTAACTTTCAGTTAACTTATCACCTGTACAGCTGTAATGAAAAAAAAAACAGAGTGAAAGTAAAAATAAACAAGTGAAATACTGTAATGCTTTTACACAAGTGCACACTCACTCTTATAAAAAGGGATGCGACTGTTTTTAGAATTAAGTAACGGCATTTGAAATAATCTTAAACGTGAGTTCACACAATTCTACCATTTCTGATTACTTACAAAATCCACATAGGCGGGGCCAAGATTTGAACCCCAGTCTTGAGAACTGTGAGGCCAACGCTCTACAGCTGTTCCAGCGTGCCGCCTGGGCATTAGTTTATTTTTCAAAACATTGATGAATGATGAAAAAATGGGTCCAGAAAAAAAAGGGCAAGAGGGCGGGTGCTTGAGTACCTCCTGGGGTCTATATGTGCACGTACTTGAAAATGCACATGTGTAAATGAAGATACATCCATTTTTGTTGTTTCTGTAGAGAATCTACAGAATATCTACGTTTGTCTTCTTCTTCTTTCCTTTCGGCTTGCCAGCTCCATCCTCAGCAGCCTTCTACCAATATATTCACTCTCTCGCCTCTCTACGTTTGTGAATGGCGTTATTTATGGATTATTAAACCACGAATATACAAATTCGGCCCATTCAAAACTACATTGGGTGGAATACACCCCTGAATTAAAATGACTTTGTGACAGTATTGGTTAGATGGTGGACGGAAGCTTTTTAACTGCATAATTCTTAACGCAAGGGACGTGCGCGTGCACGAGTGTATCGTGCGGTCACGCCGTAGTGCTGCTGCTGTCACGAGCTCGATCAAGGCAGCGGGGTAAAGGCTCTAAGAATTACAACGGGCATAAATTATTTTACATATCTCCTATTGACTTTTTAGCCTCACTCAAACGGCTCCAAGGCTACGTGTTATTTTCGTGTTGGCTGACAACAAACCGTTATTGTTGTTTCTCTCAAGCGGTGATGTATCGCAGCATTTATACGCTATCGCTAGCCAGCTAGTTGGCTAGCATCTGAGCTAGCTGTACGTTGTTTGAGACTCGAGGATAAAATAACGGTGTATTCCCCTGAGTTATTATCAACGCCTCCTGAATTCCCATCTTTTTTTTACCGGCCTGTAAAGATAGTGTGAGGTTTTGTCGTATAATACATTTTTATGGTAACCGTGTGACATGTTCTTCGCGTTTAATCCTAGCTAGAGAAGGATTGAATGAAATAGCTTGACATATAGCTACCGGAAACGAGCGGTCTAAGGTTTATTTATCGTGCTTCGCCTTGATTGCCGCCATCCAGCGAACCTTTGTCACTCTTCTGCACAAACCAACAACATCAGAAACGATCGATTGGCAGTGCTAAGTAGGTAGCTAGTCCTACACTTCAAGTTGTCCATCGTCCACGCTTATCGAAGGAGCCGACCATCAGAGCTTTTTATTTTTTTTTTTTGTACATTTTCAGGCCAAATAAAAACCTGCAAAAATGCCGGCTGTGTCTAAAGGAGATGGAATGCGCGGATTAGCTGTTTTCATTTCGGATATCAGAAATTGTAAGTAAAAATTTCTTCTTTCTTTTGCATGGTTGTTGGCAGCCGTCCACCAAAGCTGATAAAATCATTTGGCGTTTTTCTTGGTTTCCAACTCCATTTTTTTATGATTGCTTCGTCTGGTAAATAAATGTGCGTTTTGCAGTTACATTGTTTGTCTGACTGCTAGAACCCAGAATAGCCATCCGTACATCTTTACACTTTGGTGTCATACCAAATTAGAAAAACATTAACACATTCCAATGTGATTGGGGATGTTTACTGTAAAATTAGAGCAACAAAAGAGCTTGCCTCTCCCCACTAGAGCAGTTATTTTCCACTGGTAGGTCGATATGAAGTGTTTGTGCCTATCTTCAGATGAGTCACGGACAGGTAAAAATTACAGGGGTCAACTGTTTACCACAGTGCCCACATACAGAATTACAGACATGTTTACAGGAGCTGTGAAATATTCACAATATCCCAAGTTGTCGGTGTGTCTATTATTAGGGAAAACAAGGTCCCCTACAACAGTATTAGAACGGCAAGGTCAATTACTTTGCTTTTCATCTATACTGAAGACTTGGGTTTCAGATCAAAAGTTGAATGAAACAAAAGTTCAGAATTCCAGAAATTTAATTTTTATGGTACAGTATTTACATCTCTGTGTTAAACAACTCAGGACAGAGCGCTTTTTGTTTGAATCCACCCACATTTCAAGTGAGCAAAAGTATTGGAACATGTGACGGATGTTTCGAGTTGCTCAGGTGTTGCCTGTTAGATTGATTGCTTGAACATTAGATTGTTGTTGTTTTTGCCTTGAGGTTTCACTTGTGGAATCTGTTTGCTGAGCTGTCTTTGGGCAAAAAGGAAACAATTTTAAAGCAGAGAGAAGAGGGAAAATCGAGAAGAACTATTGCACAATGTTTGTTTGTAGCCAATACAACAATTTAGAATGTCCTGAAAAAGACACAAAGTACTAATATAATGACCAACAGGTAATGAATATGTCAGCAAGGGATAACAACAGCTATTTGACAGAAGCATTATGTGAGTTGTGAAGAAACATTCAAAACAATAGTTGGTGACATCACTTGCAACCTCCACAGGGCTGTGGTGGGTGAAGGTATCAAAATTCACTGTTTACAAAACCATTTTGTCTGGGAATATACAGAGACATGCATCTTAACTAATTGGGAGAATCTTCATGATGCGACAAGACAATGACCCAAAACACACTGTCAGCATAACAAAGGACTGCAAAAAAAAAGCTTTAGACTAGGCCAATCAACGGACCTTAACCCAATACAGGATGCATTTTACCTCCTGAAGAAGAGACTGAAGGAAGAAGATATTCTCTCATATTTAGTGATGAAAGTTCTCCGGATTTTCCCAGAATTACGGATTTTCAAATTTTCATGAAAATTCCTCTGGAAAATTGAGGAAAAATTGCCTAAAATTAATTCTGATATTAGTTGACAACATTGAACGAACACGCGGTTGAGTTCTTTGTTTTGCTTTCACGAGCGTAGCCATGTTTAGGCACTAACACTAGTAACAGTAAAGCCCCTCCCCTCGCATTCTCATGACCTCGCCATATCTCGGAGATTTCGAAATTTCGGTGAGAACGGAAGCCACAAAGAGTGCATGTGTGCACACAAAAGGCAGATTAATCATTGAATGTTGAGTATTTGAATAGCGTTTTGTGTAAACTAATTCATACGTGATCAGCTCGGTACGGCCCCTGCACAATGTTCAAACAGGTAGACAGCCAAGCTGACATACGTGCAATAGATGCAAGTGTGAGGAACACGTTCAAGTGGTCATTGCTTTTGAGGATTTTTTGTCCGACTACATTAGAAAGGTCGACAAAAATATATGTATGTATGTATGTGTATATATGTATGTATGTATGTGTATATATGTATGTACGTACGTATATATGTATGTACGTACGTGTATATGTATGTACGTACGTGTATATGTATGTACGTACGTGTATTGTATATTGTATGTACGTATGTTGTACGTGTATATGTATGTACGTACGTGTATATGTATGTACGTACGTGTATATGTATGTACGTACGTGTATATGTATGTACGTACGTGTATATGTATGTACGTACGTGTATATGTATGTACGTACGTGTATATGTATGTACGTACGTGTATATGTATGTACGTACGTGTATATGTATGTACGTACGTGTATATGTATGTACGTACGTGTATATGTATGTACGTACGTGTATATGTATGTACGTACGTGTATATGTATGTACGTACGTGTATGTGTATACGTATGTACGTACGTGTATGTGTATACGTATGTACGTATGTGTATGTGTATATGTATGTACGTATGTGTATGTGTATATGTATGTATGTGTATGTGTATGTGTATATGTATGTATGTGTATGTGTATATGTATGTATGTGTATGTGTATGTGTATATGTATGTGATATGTGTATGTGTATGTGTATATGTATGTGTATGTGTATGTGTATATGTGTATGTGTGTATGTGTATGTGTATGTGTATGTGTATATGTATGTGTATGTATGTGTATATGTATGTTATATGTATGTGTATATGTATGTGTATGTGTATATGTTGTATGTGTATGTGTATATGTATGTATATATGTATGTATGTATATATGTATGTATGTGTGTATATGTATGTATATATGTATGTATGTGTGTATATGTATGTAATTATGTATGTATGTGTGTATATGTATGTATATATGTATGTTATGTGTGTATATGTATGTATATTGTATGTATGTGTGTATATGTATGTATATGTATGTATGTATGTGTGTATATGTATGTATATATGTATGTATGTGTGTGTATATGTATATACTGTTATGTGTGTATATGTATATATGTATGTGTGTATATGATATATGTATGGTGTTGTGTATATGTATATATGTAGTGTGTGTGTATATGTATATTGTATGTGTGTGTATATGTATATATGTATGTGTGGTATATGTATATATTGTGTGTGTGTATATGTATATGTGTGTGTGGTATATGTATAGGTGTGTGTGTGTATTATATGTAATGTGGTGTGTGTATATGTATATATGTGTGTGGTTTGTATAATGTGTGTATATATGTAATATGTGTGTGTGTGTATATGTATATGTGTGGGTGTTATATGTATATGTGTTGTGTGTATATGTATATGGTGTGTGTTGTGTTATGTATATATGTGTGTGTATATATGGTGTGTATAATGGTGTATATATATATGTTATAATATGTGTGTTATGTATATATGTGTGTAATATGATATATAGTGTGGGTATATGTATATATATGTGTTGTGTATATTATATAGATGTGTGTGTATATGTATAATTGTGTGGTATATGTATATATGTGGTGTATATGTATATATGGAATATGTATGGTATGTATATAGGTATATATGTATGTGTATGTATATATGTTATATATGAGGTGTATGTATATATGTGTATATGTATATGTATATGTAGGTGTAGTATATAGTATATTGTATGTGTATGTATATATGTGCATATTATATTATAGTATATAGATATATATATGTGTAATGTTTATATATATATATATATATATGGTGTATATGTAGATATTATATGTGTAGGTGTATTGTATATATATATATGTGTATATGTATATATATATAATATATAGGTGGTATATGTATATATATATATATATATATATATGTGTTGTATGTGTATATGTTATATATATATTATATATATGGTATGTGTGTATATGGTTTATATATATAATATATATATATAGTTGTATGGTGTATATGTATAGATATAATATATATATATCGGGTATGTTGATATGTATAAGGAATATATATAATAGTATGTGTATATGTATAAGATATAGATTTTAATATATGTGTGTATATGTCTATATATATATAGTGTATATTATATATATGGTATATGTATATATGTATATATATATATATGTTATTGTATATGTATATATGTGTGTATATATGTGTGTTTATATATATGGTGTATATGTATTATGTGTGTTGTATATGTATATATATGTGTGTATCTGTATATATATGTGTTGGTGTATATGTATATATATGTGTGTGTATATGTATAGATGGGTGTGTTATGTTATATTATGTGTATATGTATTATATGTATATATGTAATGTGTATGTTATATATGTAGATTGTAGTGTATGTATATATGTATATAGATGTGTATGTATATATGTGTATATGTAGATATAGATAATCTATATATATATGGTATATGTATATCTCTATATTATTAATATATATATATATGTGTATTGTATATATATATAATAATATATATATATATTGTGTATATTATATATATATAATGTGTATATGGTATATATAGATATATATGTGTATTATGGATATATATATATATATGGTGTATATGTAATATATCTATATTACTATGGTATATGTGTATATATATATATATAGTGTATATGTGTATATATATATATATATGTGTATAGTGTATATATATTATATATATGTGTATTATGTGTATATATATATATATATGTGTATATTGTGTATATATATATATATATGTGTATATGTGTAGATATATATATATATGTGTATATGTGTTAAAATATATATAATATATATGTGTATATGTGTATATATATATGTTATATGGTATATGTGTATATATATATATTAGGTGTATGGTATATATAGATATATATGTGTATGTTGTAATAATAATATTATATAATTGTGTATGTGTATTATATATATTATGTGTATGTGTATTATATATATATAATATAGATGTATGTATATATATATGGTATATGTAGATATATTATATATCTGTGTTATATGTATATCTATATGTATATGTGTATATGTATATAATATGTATATGTGTATATGTATATAATATGTATAGTGTACATGTATATATATATATTGTATGTATGTGGATATATATATATATGTGTATGTGTATATATATGTATGTGTATGTGTATATATTGTGTATATGTCTGTGATGGGTATATATATGTATAGTATGTGTATTGTGTATATTTCTATGTATTTAATGTATGTGTATGTGTAATATAATGTATGTACTGATGTGTATGGTATATATATGTAATATATATAATGTGTATATATGTATATATAATGTATAATATATAATATACTGTGTCTATGGTATATATATGGTATATATATATATATGTGTTATGTAGATAATATGTAATAATATATATATGTGTATATGTATAATATATGTATATATATATATGTGTAATATGTATTATTATATGTATAATATATATATGTGTAATGTATATATATGTTGTAGATAATATATATGTGTATATGTATATATATGTATATATATATAGGTGTATATGTATATATATGTATATATATATATATGGGTGTTAATATGTATATATATGTATATATATATATATGTGGTATATGGTATATATATGTATATATATAATGATGTGAATGTATAATATGTATATATAGAATATGTGTATATGTATATCTTATGTTTTATATCTATAGGTGTATATGTAGGTATATATATATATAATATATGTGTATATGTATATGTATTATATATATGTGTATATGTAGATGTATATATATGTGTATATGTATATGTATATATATGGTTTGTATATGTATATGTATATATATGGTACTATGTATATATATATATATGTGTATAGTACTATGTATATATATTATATATGTGTATATGCATATGTTATATATATATATAGGGTATATGTATATGTCTATATATTATATTGGATATGTATATGTATATATATATATCAGTGTATATGTTATGTATATATTATATATGTGTATATGTATATGTAAAAAAATATATATATATATGTGTATATGATATTGTATATATTATATTATGTTGTATGTATATGTATATAATATAATATGTGTATATGATATATTGTAATGATGATATATATGTGTAAGTAGATGTATATATATATAATGTGTAATGTATATGTAATAGATATATATGTGTATATGTATAAGTAATATTATATATGTGTATTATGTATATGTATATATATGTGTATGTGTATATGTCTATATATGTGTATGTGGATATGTATATATATGTGTAGTGTGTTATATGTATATTATATATATACTATGTGTTGTTATTGTATATATTATTATAATAATGTGTGTGATATGTATATATATATATATATATGTTGTGTATATGTAATATATATATAATATATGTGTGTATATGTGATATATATATATATGTGTGTAAGTATTATATAATAGATGTGGGTATTGTATATATAAATATAATATGTGTGTATATGTATATATATTATATATATGTGTGTATGATGTATATATATTGTGTGAATATGTATATATATATGTGTGTATATGTATATTATATATGTGTGTATCTGTATATATATATATGTGTGTATATGTATATATATATATGTGTGTGTGTATGTGTATATATATATATGTGTGTGTGTATTGTTGTATATATATATGTTGTGTGTATGTGTGTATATATATATGTGTGTGTGTATGTGTGTATATATTATGTGTGTGTGTATGTGTGTATATATATATGTGTGTGTGTATGTGTGTATATATATATGTGTGTGTGTATGTGTGTATATATATATGTGTGTGTATATGTGTATATATATATGTGTGTGATGTGTTATATGGTGTATATGTGTGTATAGTGTATATATGTGTGTATATGTGTATAGGTATATATGTGTGTATATGTGTATAATGTGTGTATATGGTGTATGTGTGTATATGTGTATGTGTGTAATGTGTGTATATGTGTATATATGTGTTATATGTATATATGTGTGATATGTATATATGTGTATATGTATATATGTGTGTATATGTATATATGTGTGGTATATGTATATATATGTGTGTATAAAGAAGATATATATATATATATACGTGTGGTATTAAATATATATATATTATATACGTGTGTGTAATGTGTATATACTAATATACGTGTGTGTATATGGTATATATATATACTGTGTGAATATGTATATAGTGTGTGTATAGTGTATAGATATATGTTATACGTGTGTGTATATGTGTATATATATATATATATAAGTGTGGGAATGTGTTATATATATCTATACTATACGTGTGTATATTGTATATATATATATATATAACGTGTGATATAGTATATATATAAATATCTACGTGTGGTATAGTGTATATATATATATATATATACGTGTGTGGATATGTTATATATATATATATATACGGGGTGTAATATTATTATATATATATATATACGTGTGTGCATATGTATATTATATATATATACGTGTGTGCATATGTATATATATATATATATATATATATACGTGTGTGTTGTTTTGATATATATATAATAATATATATATACGGTGGTGTATATGTGTATATGTATATATAAAATATATAGTGTGTTGTATATGTGTATATATTATATATAGATACGTGTGTGTATATGTATATATATTATATATATATAAGTGTGTGTATATGTATATATATATCTATTATACGTGTGTGCATATGTATATATATTTATAGCGTGGGGATATGTATAATATATATATATACGTGTGTTATTATATATAATATATATATATAATATATATATATATATATATAATCATATAATATATATATATATATATACGTGTGTTGTATATGTGTATGTATATATATATATATATATATACGTGTGTTTTAGTGTGTCTATATAAATATATTATAGATATACAGTGTGTGTATATGTGTGATATATATATATATATATATACACGTTGTTGTGTAATGTGTGTTATATAATATCTATATATACACGTGTATGTATTATTATACATATATATATATATATATAATTACACGTGGTGTTATATGTATGTATATATATATTATAATATATATATATACCACGTGTGTGTATATGTATGGTATATTATATATATATTATATATATATATACAGTGTGTGTATATGTATTATATATATATATATATATATATATACACGGTGTGTATATGAGGTATATATAATATATATAATAATATATAACGTGTGTGTATATGTAGGTATATATATATATAATATATATATATATACCGTGTGTGTCTATGTATGTATATATATATAAAGAAATATAGGTATGTGTATGTATATATATATGCTATGTGTATGTATATATATATGTAAGTGTATGTATATATATATGTATGTATACTGTCTATATATATCTATGTAGTATATGTATATATAATAATGTATGTATAGTATATATATATATATGTATGTGATGGATATATATATATATGTATGTATATGTATATTATATATATATGTATGTGTTGTTATATATATATATATGTATGGTATGTATATATAATCTGGTGTATGTATATTATATATATGTGTATGTGTATGTATATTTATATATGTGTATGTGTTATGTATATATATATATGTGTATGTGTATGTATATATATATGTGTATGTGAGATACTATATATATATATATGTGTATGTGGATGTATGTATATATATCCGATATATGTGTATGTGTATGTACTATATAATATATAATATGTGTTATGTGTATGTATTATATATATATATTATATATAATATGTATGTGAGTATATATATATATATATATGTATGTGTATGTGTATGTATATATATATATGTATGTGTATGGTATGATATTTATATATGTAGTGTATGTGTATGTATATATATATATGGATGTGTATGTGTATGTATTATATATATGGATGTTATGTATATATATATATTATAATATATCTATGTATGTGTAGTATATAGATATCTATATATATTATATTATATATCTATATCTATATGTTGTGTTATGTATATATATATGTGTATGGTATTTTGTATATATATATGTGTATGTGTATGTAGATATATATATGTATGTGTATGTGTATGAATATATTCTATAGTATGTGTATGTGTATTGTATATATATATATGATGTGATGTATATGTAGTATATTATATATTATATATAGATATATGTGTATGTATAGTATGTTATATATATATGGATTATAATAATGGGGATGTGATGTATGTATATATATATATAATATATATGTTATGTGTATGTGTATGTCTTATATATATATATATATATATATATATGTATGGTGTAGGTATATATGTATGTGTATGTATATATGTATGTGGTATGTATATATATATATGTATGTGTATGTTATATATACTGTTATGTATGTGATGTATATATATAATGTATGTGTATGTATATATATATATTATGTATGTGATGTATATATATTATTATGATTGTGTATGTATATATATATAAAATATATATGTATGTGGTGAATATATTTATATATGTATGTGTATGTATATATATATATATATGTATGTGTATGTATTTAGTATTATATGGTATGTGTATGTATAATATATATATAGTATGTGTATGATATAATAGATAGTAGTGTATGTGTATGTAATATATATATTATATATATATATATTATGTATGTGTATGTATCTATATATATATATATATATATAGTATGGGTAGGTGTATAATATATATATAGATATATATATGTATGGGTATGGTATATATATATTATAGATAGAGGGATGGGTAGTAGTCAACTATATAGATATATATATGTACTGGATATATATAGATATATATAGATGGTATATAATATATATATATATATATATAATATGATATATATATGTGTATGTATATATATGTATAGTATATATGTAATATCTATGTGTTAGTGTATATATATATATATATATTATGTGTATATGTATCTATAATATATATTGTATGGTATGTGTATGTAATATATATAGATATATGTATGTGTATGTGTATATATATATAATATATATATATATGGTATGTGTATATATATATATATATATATGTATGTGTATGTGAATTATATATATAGTATATATATATGCTATGGTATGTATATATATATAGATATATATATAGATGTGTCCGATATATATATATATATATATATATATTGTAGTGTATGTATATATATATAGTATTATATATGTATGTGTATGATATATATATAGATCTATGTATGTGTATGTATATATATATATATATAGATTATATTAGTATTATATATAGAGATGAGAGAGATAGATGATAGGGAGAGATATAGATTATATATATATGTGTAGGGATATATCTTATATATGATTATATATTATATCTATGTGTATGTATATAATAATATATATAGATATATATATCTAGGTGTATGTAATTAATATATACTATATATATATCTATGTGTAGTATATATATATAT
>NC_084655.1:3622500-3657500 GCF_019802595.1 Syngnathoides biaculeatus
CCGAGATGGAACAAATGTCACCAAATTACCATTTACAGTATGCTGCTGAATCACTTTTTTTTTCTTTTTTTCCACACAATAGGTAAAAGCAAGGAAGCCGAGATCAAGCGGATCAATAAAGAGCTGGCCAACATTCGCTCCAAATTTAAAGGGGACAAAGCTCTTGATGGCTACAGCAAGAAGAAATATGTTTGTAAGCTGCTGTTTATCTTCCTTCTTGGCCACGACATTGACTTTGGACACATGGAGGCAGTCAACCTGCTAAGTTCCAACAAGTACACAGAAAAGCAGATTGTAAGTTTCCGTGAGCGTGTGTTGGTGAACAGTGGAACCTTAATGTAAAATGCGGTCTTGCTCCAACCATAAATAACGAATATTCACACAAAAACGCTGTTAGAACACATGCAAATCAGTCGACTTTTGGCAAAATTCACTGTTCCGTTTTGTCATTGTTTCACAGGACTTAACGAGACAAGAATGAAACACTTTTGGCTCTTCTGCCGTTAAGAAATAACATTACTTTTACTACATTTTTGAGCTAAAAGTGTTTTATCAATTATTGATTTATCAACTATTTATCAATTATTTCGTGTCTGAGAGTATGACTTTGACTCATTGGATGCTTTTTACGCCAGTCCAATTTAAGTTTTAGTGATGTTTGTTACGTACCCCCAGAATACGAAAGATTGCTTTGGCTCTCGCCCTTTGCTCGAGTTTGGTTGTGTGACCTATTTGAGCACATTGAAAGTGGATGCGCTTCATCAGCGCTATAAACTCACCAAGTGGCGGGGTTTCCCCACCATGAGGCGCCAACTAAATTACTTCCAGGACAAGTTCAGCTCATCCGAGCTTTGAGCGTTGGGGCGAAGGAAGTGTGTTTGTGTGTAACCGCGTAATCCGCACCAGCCTGCATGGATTTGTATTTATCCGTGGAAACTGCATTGACTTTTTATGTACTGTTAATTTCTCAAGTATAATGCGTCCTGAAGTATAATGCACACCCCCAAAGTTGACCTAAAAAATCAGGAAAACCCTTCTACTAATGAACAATGGGCATCACCAATTTTCTGCAATCCATATGCTCAAAATATTAGGAATTATCTGTATTTATATTTTGCTTGGTTTGTACTTTTGTTTGTACTTGTATTGTTTTTCCCAAAAAATCGTCCGTACAACAATCATTAGTAATCTTTGTGCATGTACAGAAGCAGTGGTAATATACAGTGCCTTGTGAAAGTATTCAGCCCCCTTGAACTTTTCAACCTTTTGCCACATTTCAGACTTTAACCATAACGAGTCCTTGCAAACAGCTTGAGTTCAGTGAGGTTGGATGGAGCGTGTTTGTTAACAAAGCAAAGCAAATTTATTTGTATAGTGCATTTCATACACGAGGTAACTCAATGTGCCTAACATGATTAAAGGCAGTTGAAAACAAAGAGATAAAACGTTTAAAACTGGATAAAAACAATAAAAATGACAAAAATATTTTATAAAAAGACAAAACCGCATACAGTGCAAGTAATATGATCAAAAAGTGGATATATTCTCAAAAGCATGAGAAAAAATAAGTTTTCAACCTGGATTTAAAAACTTTCACACTCGGGCCTGACCTCACTTCTGTTGGCAATTTATTCCATTTGTGTGCAGCATAATAGCTAAATGCTGCTTCACCTTGTTTGCTTTGGACTCTGCGCTTCACTATTTGACCTGAGTCAGTCGATCTCAGAGCTCTACTGGGTTTGTATTCTGTAAGGATATCTTTCATGTATTCAGGCCCTAAATCATTTAGTGATTTATAGACCAGTAGCAGAACTTTAAAATCTATTCTAAAACTGACTGGTAACCAGTGCAAGGACTTAAGGATTGGAGTTATATTCTCTGACGCTTTGTTTTCGTCAGAACGCGAGCTGCAGCATTCTGAATGAGCTGCAGCTGTTTAATAACCTTTTTTTTTTTTTTTTTTTTTTTTTTTTTTTGGGAGTCCAATTAGAAGACCATTACAGTAGTCTACTTGAGATAAAAGCATGGATGAGCTTTTCCTGGTCTGCTTGACACGTACAAAACTTCACTCTAGATTTGTTCTTCAGATGGTAGAAGGCAGTTTTTGTGATTGATTTGATATGATTATTGAAAGTCAGGTTGGAATCAATCAGAACAACAAGGTTTCGGACTTGGTCTTTGGTTTTTAAAGATAGAGAGTCCAGGTGTTTACTAACAGCATTTCTCTTTTCTTTATTGCCAAAAACAGTTGTCTTAGTTTGGTTGGGATTTAGCTGAAGAAAATTTTGGCTCACCCTTATCTGATTTAGACTGGCAGAATACCTCAGTTGAACTGTAGTCATTTGGAGACAAATATAACTGTGTGTAATCTGCATAGCTATGGTAGTCAAAATTAAAGTTTTGAAGAATTTGACCCAAGGGTAGCATATACAGTGAAGAAAATGAGTATATATTTATTTGAACACTTGAGAAAACCAATGTTATTTGGTCCAGTTGCCTTTGTTTGCAATTACAAAGGTCAAACGTTTCCTGTAGTTGTTCTCCAGGTTTGCATACACTGCAGGAGGGATTTTGGCCCACTCCTCCACACAGATCTTCTCTAGATCAGACCGGTTTCTGGTCTGTTGCTTAGAAACACAGAATTTCAGCTCCCTCCAAAGATTTTCTATTGGGTTTTGGGTCTGGAGACTGGCTAGGCCACGGCAGAACCTTGATATGCTTCTTACGGAGCCTCTCCTTGGTTTTCCTGGCTGCGTGCTTCTGTTCATTGTCATGTTTAAAGATCAAGCCATGACCCATCTTCAATGCTCTGACTAAGGGAAAGAGGTTGTTCCCCAAAATCTTGCAATACGAGGCCGCGGTCATTCTCTCCTTAATAGAGTGAAGTCGTCCTGTCCCATGTGCAAACATCCCCAAAGCATGATGCTTCCACCCCCATGCTTCACAGTCGGGATGGTGTTCTTGGGATGGAACTCATCATTCGTCTTCCTCCAAACACGGTTAATGGAATTACGACCAAAAAGTTCCATTTTGTCTCATCTGACCTCAAAACCTTCTCCCATGACTCCTCTGTATCATCCAGATGGTCATTGGCAAACTTAAGACAGGCCTCGACATGTGCTGGTTTAAGCTGGGGAACCTTCCGTGCCATGCGTGATTTCAAACCATGACGTCTTAGTGTATTACCAACAGTCACCTTGGAAACGTTGGTCCCAGCTCTTTTCAGGTCATTGACCAAGTCCCGTTGTGTAGTCCTAGGCTGATTCCTCACCTTTCTAAGGATCATTGAGACCACACGAGGTGATATCTTGCATGGGGCTCCACTCCGATTGAGATTGACCATCATGTTTAGCTTCTTCCATTTCCTAATGATTGCTCCAACAGTGGACCTTTTTTCACCAAGCTGCTTGGCAATTTCTCCATAGCCTTTCCAGCCATGTGGCGTTGTAAAATTTTGTCTCTGGTGTCTTTGGACAGCTCTTTGGTCTTAGCCATGTTCCAAGTTTGACTCTTACTGATTGTATGGGGTGGACAGGTGTCTTTATGTAGCTAACAACCTCTCACAGGTGCGTCTGATTCAGGATAATACATGAAGTGGCGGTGGACTTTTAAAGGGAACAGGTCTTTGAGGATCAGAATTCTAGCTGATAGACACGTGTTCAAATACTTATTTGCTGCTGTATCTCACAAATAAATCGTTAAAAAAAATATACGTTGTGATTTCTAGATTTTGGAGAGTGAAGCTTTAGGGAGAAGAGATAACGAGGGTGGATGACTTCAAATACTTGGGATCAACAATAGAGAGCAATGGAGAATGTGGTAAAGTGAAGAAATGGGTCCAAGTGCGGTGCAACAGTTGGCGGAAGGTGTCTGGTATTCTATGCGACAGAAGATTCTCCGCTAGGGTGAAGGGCAAACTTTATAAAAAAAGTGGTGAGGCCGGTCACGATGTACGGGATTAGAGATGGTGGCACTGAAGAAACAACAGGAAGCAGAACTGGAGGAAGCAGAACTGGAGGTAGCAGAAATGAAGATGCTGAGGTTCTGTCTTGGAGTGAACAGGTTGGATAGGATTAGAAATGAGCTAATTAGAGGGACAGCCAAAGTTAGATGTTTTGGAGTCAAGGTCCGAGAGAATAGTGCAGTTCACACAATTTATATTCAGAACACGCTATGAATGACAATAATCATGTGTGAGCGCCGAGTAGCATGAATTGTAATTGTTTTGTTTCAGGTTCTGTTTCATGGCAGTCAATTTGGTATACCTTTTGTTCTGAACATTGAGATGTGATTCTGATGCTAGTCACTGTCATTTATTTTGGAAAGAAACGAGCTCATTAGAGGGACAGCCAATTTGGATGTTTTGGAGACAAGGTTAGAGAGAGCAGACTTAGATGGTTTGGACATGCTCAGAGACGAGAGAGTGAGTATATTGGTAGAAGCGTGCTGAGGATGGAGCTGCCAGGCAAAAGAGCGAGAGGAAGACCAAAGAAAAAGTTAATGGTTGTTGTGAGGGAGGAGATAAGGACAGTGGGTGTTAAAGAATAACATGCACGAGATAGGCTTAGATGGAAAAAGATGACACGCTGTGGCGACCCCTAACGGGACAAGCTGAAAGGAAAAGAAGGCCTGTTGGACGATAAATCTCTGGCCCAGTCTCAGGTCTTTTGCAAACTCCAAAAGGTTTCCTTCCAGAATGGTCTGCATTTGGCTCCATTCATCTTCCCATCAATTTTAACTATCTTCCCTGTCCCTGCTGAAGAATAGCAGGCCCAAACCATGAGGCGCAACCACCACCATGTTTAATAGTGGGCATGGTGTGTTCAGGATGATGAGCTGTGTTGCTATTACGCCAAACATATCGTTTTGCATTGGTGCCAAAAAGTTCGATTTTGGTTTCATCTGACCAGAACACCTTCTTCCACATGTTTGGTGTGTCTCCCAGGTGGCTTGTGATAAACTTAAAATGAGACTTTTTATGGATATATTTGTGAAATGGCTTTCTTCTTGTCACTCTTCCATAAAGGCCAGATTTGTGCAGTGTACAACTGATTGTTGTCCTATGGACAGACTCTCCCATATCAGCTGTAGATCTCTGCAGTTCATCCAGAGTGATCATGGGCCTCTTGGCTGCATCTCTGATCAGTCTTCTCCTTGTTCAAGGTGAAAGTTTATAGGGACGGCCGGGTCTTGGTAGATTTTCCGTGGTCTGATACTCCTTCCATTTCAATATGATTGCTTCCACAGTCGTCCTTGAGATGTTTAAAGCTTGGGAAATCCTTTTGTATCCAAATCTGGCTTTAAACTTCTCCAAAATAATATCTTGGACCTGCCTGGTTTGTTCCTTGGTCTCCACGGTGCTCTCTGCACTTTAAACAGAACTCTGAGACTATCACAGGGCAGGTGCATTTATACGGAGACTTGATTACACACAGGTGGATTCTGTTCATCATCATCAGTCAACACTGAATCATTCAGAGATCCTCACTGAACTTCTGGAGTAAGTTTGCTGCACTGAAAGTCAAGGGGCCGAATAATATTGCATGCCCCACTTTTTTTTTTTTTTTTGTTAAAAATTACAAAATATCCAATAAATTTAATTCCACTTCACGATTGTAATCCACTTCTTGTTTATTCTTGATTAAAAAAAAAAAAAAGCCTAAATGATGCGAAAGGTTGAAAACCTCAAGGGGGCCGAATACTTTCACAAGGCATTGTATATATCGGGAGAGGCCACAGGACGTGCTTGTCCTGGTCCCTGCAATTGTTAGAACAGAATCCCTCAACCAAATAAAATAAAAGCTCAACGATGGCATAACGTTGTATTAATACTGTTGATAACACATATTACAGACTTAAATAAACTATTTTAGTGTTTAACTTGAACTTTTTTTGCATTACATATTTGTGCATAAAATATTTTTTGTGAAGTTTTCCCACTACATTACACATCCTCAGCCAAGACTTCTAAGAAGCATCAGACTCATCTCCAATCTGAAAAATATCCATTGTAGCTACCTTTGTGCATCACTGTCAAACTCATCATTGATGACTTGGTCCAGTTCTGATGTCTCCTGCATTCATGAACAGTGATCCCATCTTCCTGCCTCAGCATGTCATCCTCTGTGCCATCTATGGCGTTTATGAAGAAACATTTTTTTTAATCCTAAGAGCCTGGGTTCCCTTTATTCCTCATTGTCAGAGCTTTGAGGGAAAGGCCCACCATACTAACAGTGCAGCCTCTTGTCCCCGTTCGGCTTCAATCTTCATAGCGTCAGGTTGCTATCAAAATGAAAGCTCAAACTACGTAGAAATGAGCGTAATGGGCATTTTTAAAAACACAAGCATTTCAGTTGTGTGCACTATCCTGTTTTTCTTTTTTTTTTACGATCGTACTGCGTAGTTTCAGCTCACGTTGTTTTGCTTCCGGAGTAGTCGCGTCTTCGACCGGAGTGATGACACTTTTCTTTTAAAAGCGGCCACACCACTAGCCCTTGTATTTGACATTTTTTGTCCAAGTTAAAACAAACTCATGGGCAGTCGTTTCTGATGTTTGGTGCAGTAGCAACAAATATGCTACGCTCACAATCGTAAAATGCAAAGCTTGCCCCCCCCACCCCCCCGGAGGTCAGATGTGTAACGTAAGACATGGAATATCATATCGAAATGGATATGTATACCTTTTTATTTTTTTTATCCCTCTATGTACCTGTATACGACTATACAATGTGATTGGATTTTTTTCCCCATCTATACCTAAATATAATGCGCTCTATTGACTTTTTGAAAATATTTTGGGAAAAAATTGTGCATTATTTTGGAGAATTTATGGTAATCACGGCACATGAAATGCCTAAAACGCGTGCGGTGGGACGTAAATTGCAGATCTGTTGACACTCACGCACATTGAAACAACATTTTTGCTCATCAGATTACCCAGTGCTGTATTTGTTGCACAGGTCTTTTGTATTTTCGCGTTCAGAAGCTTCATATTTTGGCTCTAGTTATGTTCCCAGCAGAACCGGGAAGCACATGTAACATTTGGGACAAGCTTATACGCTGGTACATCATGATTTAATTCGGAAACACGGCTACAGTTATGTCGTTTGCGGATCTTTTATTGAGCGATGGAGCAATGTTAGTATTATGTCAAAACACAGATTGAACTAACTACAAATAAAGAAATGGACAACAAAAACAGAAAAATAGTCCGTATTTTCCTGAAGGATGCATTTGGGATTAACCTTTGACATTGGTAATAGTGAAAAATGAAGTGGAACATTGAACAGCATACTCAAAGCACACAGACAACAGGAACACTGCAGACCCTTTCCCAAACAAATTACAATATAATGGAAAAGTACATTTCCATAATTGCTTTTGTGTTATAGATCCAGGCCCCACAATTTAAATTTCAAGTATGTTTATTTTGAAAAGTTGTGCAAATTGAGCATTAGTTAGTGCCTTAAAATTTTTAATTTCGAATGCTTTAATCTATACTTGTGGACAAAATTGTTGGGATATCTGTTTTAATTATAGAAAAAAAAACCCACATTGGTCACTGAAATTGAATCTGACAAAATAATACACTGAAACAATGAGAATTAACCAATGAAAATCAGACATTGATTTTGAATTGCAATCCAGCGGAATTATTTTCTTAAACTCATTAAACAGGTCTGGACAAAAATGATAGTACTTTCGACTTGTTTTGTTCCACAGCCTTTTTTTGCTAATCACTGCATTCAAATGAATTTTTTTTTTTCATTGTGACATCTGCACCACTTAGTAAGGGTATTTTGACTTACTCTGGAGCAAACTGCTCCAGTTGTCTCAGGTTTAAAGGGTGCTTTCTGCATGTTTCAGCTTCTTCCACAGATGTTCAATAGTTTAGATCAGGGCTCAAAGAAGGCCACTTCGGAATAGACCAATGTTTTGGTCTTAGCCATTTTTAGGTGTTTTTAGCTGTTTGGGTTCAGTCCTGATTTAAGACAAGATCATTCACTGAGAGTAAGGTTTCTGTGCCATATGTAACTAAGCAGGTCCAGAACAATAGAGGCCCGCTCATGTGTTAGGGACAGTATTCTTTCCTCGGTAAGATTTATTTTTGCACTTTTGAACTGAGCTGATGTGGCTGGTTTTGGCTGAAACGACAACGGATGGTGCAGTTGAACACTGATGTACTCTGAACTTGGTGTTCACGTTCCATTTCTTTGGAGGTTGTTTCGGGCTCCTTTGGTACCATTCATATCATTTGTCTCATCAATTTGTCAATAACTTTTGTCTCGTGGCCCTCCTCCATGAAGATTGGCTACAGTCTCATAGATCTTATATTTTTTTCAATATGTGCACCTGTAGGCACAGGACTGCCAAAGCTGCTTGAAGACGGTCTTAGCCTTTACCTTTAACATGTCTATATTTTTGCTTATCTCCTGAAACAACTCTCTCCTTCGCTTCCTCTGATCCATGTTTATTGCTGTACACACCATGTCACTACATAGCACAGTGACTACTTCTCAACCTTTAAATTGGCTGACTGATTAAGTGAAGGCACTTGTGATGCTAATGAGAGGACACTTTGTTTAAACTAAAAGAAACCGAAAACAAATCTGCATCAACTATGTATAGTAATTTGCCAAGTTCAGAAACAGCATGGTACCCGTGGACAGGTCACGCAAAGCTCAGAGCTCATTGAAAAACAAAAAACGGTGTAGCTCTCTCCTTTACCTGCTGCTCAAAAGAGTGGGTGATGCTACACAGCACCCTAAACTAATTAGTCTGACTTTACACCATTTATAACCTTTGCTTAAGTACACTTTAAACACAACTGGCTGTAACTGCAATACACCTTAGAGCAAGGGGGTCCAGACGTTTTGCAAAACGGGCCAGATTTGGTCACGTGAAACTGTAGGGGTGGGGGCCAACATTCAGCGTGACATTCTTCAAACCATTACCATTGTAAATTCACATGTAAATATATAACTTTGATGCCGACTGCTAGGGCGATAAAACACGTCGTTTTTTTTTTAACCTACATTAATGTGAAGTCTGAGATTGGTGAGTCAACTGCAATAAACGTCTGGCTCAAAAGCAGTGATTTTGATGCATAACGTCATGCAGGTGAGAGTCACTTAGTCTTGTCCTCACGCGGATTTTGTTAATGTTCATGACCGAGAACATCTCCTTGCACAGGTATGTCGAGCCAAAAAAGCTCAGCATTTTCTTGGAAAATGTTTGAATCTCATGGAACCTGTCATTGTCTAGCTGGTAGTAAAAGTTGACAAGAGGGAGTTGTTGGTGGTGACTGATACGCCACGTAACACTGCAGCTCAAGCTCAGCATTTTCTTGGAAAATGTTTGAATCTCATGGAACCTGTCTTTGTCCCGCTAGTAGTAAAAGTTGACGAGAGGGAGTTGTTGGTGGCGACTGTGATACTCCACAATAAACTGCAACTCAATGAGCTCCAGCTGCAGGTGGTCAGGACCGTCATTAGGTTCCACGGAAAAAGGAGGGGGAAAAAAGTGTGATCTCCATTTCAATAGCAGCAAACTCTGGGCTGATATTGGGCTGCGTTTGTAACGGGGGCCTTTGGAAAAGTTTCAGCTTTGTCCCAAAAGCTTTAATCTATGAATACAGTTGGCTTCCCACTGGATTTTGTCCCTGGTGCCAGCCAAACAGGATCAGAGAGCTCTGGGATCAGTTGTCCCTTTTGTGCCAAGAATTGTCAGATTTCCTTTCTGAGAGAGTAGAATCACTGCAGTACAGACCCCCGACTGAGCCGTTTTATGTCATTGTGAGTCACATCTCCATATTCAGTGTTGTCCAATAGAAACTGTTAAAACTGCTGGTGGCACAGGGCTCTGGAACAAATGAAAGTATAGCCTCGATCACTGATTTCATAATGTGATCATACATCGGAGCCATTATAAAGTTGTATGTATGTTTATTTAAAAAAAATGTGCAGCCTGGTGCTCAAGAAAAAAAGTCAAAACATTTTTCAGAATTTTGCGGTGGCCAGCACCTCCGTATCTTGCCAAAATAAATTTATCTCAACAAGGACTTGCATTGGAATCACATCTCAATGTTCAGAACAAATGGTGTACCAAGTTGACTTTGCCATGAAACAACCTGAAACAAAACAATTAGAATTCATGCTACTCGACGCTCACACACGATAATTGTCATTCATAGGGTGTTCTGAATAGAAATTGTGTTAACTGCAGTATTTTCTCGGACCTTGTCTCCAAAACATCCAACTTTGGCTGGCCCTCTAATGAGCTCATTTCTAATCCTATCCAACCTGCTCACTCCAAGCGAGAATCTCAACATCTTCATTTCTGCTACCTGCTGTTTCTTCAGTGCCACTGTCTCTAATCCGTACATCATGGCTGGCCTCACTACTATTTCATAGACTTTGCCCTTCATCCTAGCGGATCACATAAAACACCAGACACCTTCCACCAACTGTTCCACCCCGCTTTGACCCGTTGCTTCACTTCCTAACCGCACTCGCCATTGCTCTGTATTGTTGACTCCAAGTATTTAAAGTCGTCCACCTTCACTCTCTCTTCTCCCTGGAGCTTCACTCCTCCACCTCTGCCCCTCTCATTCACGCACATATTTTCCATTTTACTATGGGTAATCTTCATTCCTCTCCTTTCCAGTGCGTACATCTATCTTTCTAACTGTTCCTCCGCCTGTTCCCTGCTTTCACTGCAGATCACAGTATCATCTGCGAACATCATGGTCCAAGGGGAATCCAGTCGAACCTCGTCTGTCAGCCTATCCATTACAACCGCAAACAGGAAGGGGCTCAGGGCGGATCCCTGATGCAGTCCCACCTTCACCTTAAATTCTTCTGACACACCAACGGCACATCTCACTTTTGTTCTGCTGTCTTCATACATGTCATGTACTATTGTAACATTTCTCCGCCACACCGGACTTGCGCATGCAGTATCACATTTCCTCTCTTGGTCCTCTGTCATAGGCTTTCTCTAGGTATACAGACACAATGTAGCTCCTTCTGACCTTGTCTGTACTTTTTCACGAGCATCCTCCAGACAAATAATGCATCTGTGGTACTCTTTCTAGCCATGAAGCCATACTGTTGCTTGCAAATACCTACTTCGGACCTGAGTCTAGCCTCCACTACTCTTTCCCATAACTTAATTGTGTGGCTCATCATCTTTATTCCTCTATATTTTCCACAGTTCTGAACATTGCCTTTGTTCTTAAAATGGGAACTAGTACACTTTTCCTCTATTCTTCTGGCATCTTCGCTCCCGCGAGTATTCTATTGAACAAGTTCATCAAAAACTCCACAGTCACCTCTCCAAATTGCTTCCATACCTCCACTGGTATGTCATCGGGACCAACTGTCTTGCCTCTTCTACTCTTCCTTCTCTCCCATTTTCTTCATTCATTAACTTCTCAAAGTACTCTTTCCATCTACTTAGGGCACTACTGGTATCAGTCAGCATATTTCCATCGCTCTCCTTAATCATCTTTACTTGCTTCCCATCTCTATCCCTCTGTCTGGTCAACCTGTAGAGATCCTTTTCTGCTTCTTTCGGATCCAATCTGGTGCACATGTCGTCATATGCCTCCTGTTTAGCCTTCGCCACCTCTACCTTTGCCCTACGACACATCTCAATGTATTCTTTTCGCCTCTCCTCAGTCCTCTCCGTGTCCCACTTCTTTGCTAATCTCCTTCCTTGAATGACTTCCTGTATTTTGGGGTTCCACCACCAAGTTTCCTTCTCCCCTTACCTACCAGAAGACACCCCAAGTACTCTCCTGCCTCTCTGAAAACCTTGGCAGTAGTATCCCAGTCTTCTGGTAGCTCTTCCTGTCCATCTAGAGTCTGTCTTGCCTCTTTCCTAAAGCAACACAACATTCTTCCTTTTTCCCTTTTTCAACTTCCACCACCTGATTCTCTGGTCTACCTTTACCTTCTTAATCTTCCTACCCGCTACCAGAGTCATCTTACACACCACCATCCTATGCTGTCGAGCTACTCTCTCCCCCACCACTATCTTACAGTCCGTAACGTCCTTCAAAGTACATCGTCTGTACAAAATATATTCCATCTGCGTGCTTCAACCTCCGTTCTTGTAGGTCACTCTATGTTCCTGTCTTTTCTGCAAATAAGTGTTCACCACTGCCAATTCCATCCTTTTTGCAAAGTCCACCAAAATCTGACCCTCAAAGTTCCTTTGCTGGATGCCGTACTTACCCATCACTTCTTCATCGCCCCTGTTTCCTTCGCCAACATGTCCATTGAAATCTGCACCAATCACAACTCTCTCTCTGACTGGGATGGACAGGACTACTTCGTATAGTTCCTTCCAGAATTTCTCTTTCAACTCGAGGTCACATCCAACTTGTTGGGGCATAACAGCTAATCACATTATGACAATACCCTCAATTACAAATCTCATCCTCATTACTCGATCTTATACTCTTTTCACCTCCAATACATTCATAGCCAGCTCTTTCTATAGAAGATCCTGTAGAATAACCCCTACTCCATTTCTCTTACCATCCACTCCATGGTAAAATAATTTAAACCCTGCTCCTAAGCTTCTCGGCTTACTCCCTTTCCACTTGCTCTCTTGGATGCACAATATATCAACCTTTCTCCTAATAATCATTTCGACTAACTCCTGAGCTTTTCATGTCATAGTCCCACCATTCAAATTCCCTACCCATAGCTGTATGGCCTGTGCATTTTTCTTCTTCTGCCGACTAAGTTGCTTTTCTCCTCATTTTTTGCCTTCGATCTACATAAACCGAATTTATACCTACACCTTGCAGATGAACAGTGCTGGAGGCGGGCGCACTCAGTCCGTGCCACGACCTTTCCGTTATGGAATTTGTTTGATGAACACTTATATGTTTGGCACAGTTTTACGCCAGATGCCCTTCCTGACGCAACCCTCTGCATTTATCTCTGCTTGGAACCGGCCTACAGGTCACACAATATTGTGCTCCCCAAAGGGCTGCAGATTGTCAAAAAAGCAATCAAATACACAAAGTCAACATATAAGGTACACAATTCACATAAAACTTAATCTATGTTAAAGTACAAATAGAAGCAGTCAAATAAACAGAGTCAGCACATGAGAAACACAATTCACATACAACCTAGTCTGATCAAGTTAAAAGGGTATGTGGATAAGAAAGTTTGAGTATAAAAAAAATGTGAAGGATATGTGGATTTTAAGGATATGGGGATGAAAGAGATTCAAAGCAATGGCTCTCAGTCCAGTCGTTGCTTGGTTGAGTCGTCCTCACCATCCTCGTTGTACAAGTTGTGTTGCTTGAACTAGATTATGCAGTTACTCACTTTCGATGCCTCTTCAACATTAACGGTTTGATCACAAACTCGTCACGTTGTAAGCCAACTAAGCAAAGGGAATCTGGGCTGAGGGGCAAGCTTAAGTCGGGCTTTCAACTTATCCAACTTCCTCACTACTAGTACTCACTGACCTCGTTGTATATGATACCAAGGTTTTGCAGGTCGTGAAGGTACTAAAGATTGATGTTTTACTCCTCAGTAAGTATTTGATTACTAATGCGTCTAGTTGTTAGCAACTGGGGCTAGGCTAAGCTAGGCCATGCCGCTTCAAGCGCAAACAAAATACGGCTTCAATTTGGGTACTAAGATTTCACAGAATGATTCTTAGTCCACTGAAGTCGTCACCAGTAGTGTCCCACGTTGGACTGTTGTTGGTACACCCTTCTATTTGGCAGAATCGAACCATTTTTTTAATATGACAAACACTGACTGTTGTGGGAGAGTTCAAGTTTTCCCCTCAAAAATTCTCAACTGACCAACCTCACTTTTCAGTGTCTTTTCTTTTCTTATGCACTTATGTAGTTTAAAATAATAGCAGTCCAGTGTGACTGACCACATTCATCCACGTGTTTAGTATATTTTTATTGCTACAAGTTAAACAATGTTGAAGGATCAAGGTAACTGACTTTGCATATACTGGCTGTGCATTTGTCACTAAAAAACAGAAAATCGGTTGTTGAAGACACTGTTCTGAAGAAAACGTTCTTTGATTAAAAAATTAATGAGGGGAAATCAAACTCTTTAAAATGGCACCCAATACCAGAAAGACGAAAAAGAAACTGTTCAAATGACTCTAAGAACCAAAACTGCAAAGGCTGACACTGTGATTAACTCCAGGAGCATTAAAGAAGACCTAACATTGGCTTTGATGACTGTGACAATCAGACAATTTGTATGCCAAGCTACCAGCAAGAGGCCCCCGCATTGTCCCGTTGTTTAAAAAAAAAAAAAAAAAGTCATGCTGAAGCAGGTACAATTTGCCATAGAATCTATTGACTGTCCCACAAAGAAAAGGTGTGATTGTTTGTGGATTGACAAGAGTAATGAGTAGAGTGTTAATTTTAGATCCAAGGGCCACAGACTGTTTGTCAGATGTCCTGGAAACACTGAATTCAAACCACTTTACACAGTGAAGACAGTGAAGCATGGTGGTGCAAGCATCATGGTATGGGGATGTTTTTCATACTATGGTGTTGGTCCTGTGGAAAGCTTACCACGGATCATGGCTCAGTTTGAGTACGTCAGAATCTTGCCGTATGCTGAAGAGGAAATCCCCTTGAAATAAAACTTTAAACAATTCAAAAAGACAACCCCAAAGATACCAGCAAGCAAGCAAGCAACCAAAATCCTGGTTCCAGACAAACACAATGAAAGTAATGGACTGCCCAGCACAATCCCCGGACCTAAATCCCATCGAAAACTTGTGGGCTGACATATAAAATGCTGTTCGTGGGGGGAAAACCAATAAATGTAGAGGAATTGTGGAATGTTTTACAATTGTCCTGGGCTACAATACCTATTGACCGGTAACAGACGTTGATCGAATCCATGTTCCACAGATGTGAACCAGTCATCGGAAACAATGGTTGTGCAACTACATTTTAGTTATTTTCAGGAAAGTTGAATCTTAAAGCCTTGTTTAGTTTATGCAGTAAGTTTTTCAGTTTTTAGAGAGATGTCAATGCTATTTTTTGAACATTATATTTCTTGACTTTCTGTAAAATACAGAAATCAATGACTTCCACTTTTCTTGTTCAGAAGTAGAAGACAGTGTCCTCAATGCATTTGTGTTCACCGCATCCCCGTGACTGCCGTGGAGAAAGCAAGAGACGGTAAATAAGGAAGTCAGATTGCTCGAACATGCCCCTATGTGCACATGTGCAGTGACACATGGTCAAAGGAGGCCAGGATTGGTCAAACCAACTGTCAATTGATGTGCACGGTCGTCGTATTGGCCACACCTGAACCAAGTGACGAGATAGATGTTAGCCTGATGTCTTGTTTTTGGGGGGGGGCATGCGGTGACGCGATTGACCAAAACTGCCTCGGAGACTGACTGGTACCTTGCGATCAATGCATTGGGCACCCCTGCTCTATGTGCAATGCTCATTACATCAGTGGCATTAAAAAAAAAAACAATGACACTATCGTTTAAGTTTTGGGGAAAATCTTCTTTTTCTTTCGGCTTGTCCCGTTAGGGGTTGCCACAGTGTGTCATTTTTTTCCATCGAAGCCTATCTCGTAAATCCTCCTCTCTAACACCCACTGTCCTCATGACCTCCCTCACAACATCCATCAACCTTTTCTTTGGTCTTCCTCTCGCTCTTTTGCCTGGCAGCTCCATCCTCAGTACCCTTCTACCAATATAGTCACTCCCTCGACTCTGAACATGTCCAGCATGCTCCTCTTTCCATACCCATGCTGTTTGGTTTTACCAAGATTTTTGGTTTCTTCTTAAAGAATACATTTAAGATTGTTTTTTGAAAAATATATTCTTTATTGTAAGTTATTGATTATGTTCTTATATATTCCATGATCATCAAAAACAGACCTAGGAAAACTGATTTTTTTTTTCTGTCATGGAAATGGTTTACCTTGTCTTGTTTTTGGCCTCACCTACTGTTCAATCTTCACAAACCATGTTGGTTTGATCTGAACAGTACAGCGCATTCAATATTTGGTGTAGGTTAATTACTGTTATCCTATTATAGAAAGATCCATTTGCTCCTGTGTTGCAATTACTTTTTCCCCAGGGCTACCTGTTCATCTCAGTTCTGGTCAACAGCAACAGCGAGCTGATCCGTCTGATTAACAATGCCATCAAAAATGACTTGTCCAGCCGAAACCCCACTTTCATGTGCCTGGCACTTCACTGTATTGCCAACGTGGGCAGCCGTGAGATGGCGGAGGCATTTGCCAGTGAAATACCCCGTATCTTGGTTGCTGGGTGAGTGTGACGTGCTTTAGTTATTGTCCATTTTGTCACTTAAACATACTTAAAAGGGAAATCCAGTGGCTTGCATTAAACATGTATCCAATAGGTCATGTTAATATGTACTCTATCTTGACAATGTGATGTTAAATCTTCTCTCATTTAAAAGTGTGTTGAGTTACGAATTTTCAGGGGTGCTTCCATGTTACGTGCCGTTCCAAATGCTCGATTACTTGGGACACCATAATGCCCAGGGCTGATTTATCCTCATCTGATGAGGAAATAGCAGTATCGGTTGATCGGGAAGACGGATGAATACTTCCATACAGAGCAGCTGAGCCAGGACCTCGCTCCACTGGGGAGCGAGCTCATGACTCTGCCGCTCGGCGGAGCGAGGTCGAATCATCCGAATATTCAACATTATTTATAGCCGAGTGGCAGAGTTCGCTCACGGTTTCGCCGCTCGGTGGCATTATCTACATCCACGGGTTCAAATCTGTATGGAAGTATTCCTCAGTCTTCCTGATCAACCAAGCGCCCGAGCCATTCACGGCCATGCTGCTCATGGCTGTGTATGGAAGTATTCCTCAGTCTTCCCGATCAACCGAGTGGCGGAGAGTCGCTCATGGATGTGTATGGAAGTATTCCTCCATCTTCCTGATCAACCGATACTGCTATTTCTTTATCAGATGAGGATAAATCCGAGTAATCAGCGCTGGGCATAATGTGTCCCATGTAATCGAGTGTTTGGAACGGCACGCATCACATCACATACATCCAAGTTGGTCATGTGACTCGCGAAAATGGCGGCGCCCCTGAAAATTCGGAATTGTCAATAAAAATCTTCTCAAAACACTTTTAAATAAGAGAGAATTTAACATCACATTGTCTTGATAGAGTAAATATAACATGACTTGTTGGATACATTGTCAATGCAAACCACTGGATTTCCCTTTTAAGGCTACATGTTGGTAATGTTTTTCTCTGCCATAGTGATACAATGGACAGTGTGAAACAATCAGCTGCCCTGTGCCTTCTGCGGCTCTATAAGACTTCTCCTGACTTAGTGCTGATGGGGGAATGGACATCCCGCGTGGTGCACCTTCTAAATGACCAACACATGGTAAGAGCATTGTTCAAGCAACCATACTCTTTCGATGGTATAGTTTACTTTTAAAGCTTTTATATCGCAAGCTATGTACGTATAAGTCATCAATGCAAATACACTCTCACGGGCTGATTGGGCAGCATATGAAACCATGGCCCAAACGCTTTTCGATCTGTACCTTGCTATAGGGAGCATTGGCAGAGGCAATTTGGCCCCTATCCAGTTGGCAGGCCCATTTTCCATATTTTTATCGGAAAGGGGGGCTTTAGCCATTCAACAAGCCATATCCTTTCAGATTCGGCTACTGCTTCTCCCTTTCATTTAATTTAAAATATATCCAACTCACATCAGTTGGCACCCATTTCATTTTGGGAGGATGTGGAGCTGAAATCATTGCTTTTATCTGCTGTGCAAAGTTATCAGTAATATATATATATATATATATATATTTTTTTTTTTTTTAATTTGTAGGGTGTGGTCACTGCAGCCATTTCCCTTATCACCTGTTTGAGCCAGAAGAATCCAGATGAGTTTAAGACCTGTGTTTCTCTGGCTGTGTCACGACTCAGTAGGGTGAGTGATTTGCATTCACTATAATGCAGAACATTTTACATACATACTTCTGAGAGAAGTATGATTGTTTCTTTCCTGTGTGGCCTAGTTGATATATGTATGATGGTAGTGTATTTTGGGGAAACAACTAATCTGATTTTAATCATCTCAAGCTGAATGGCAGACATGGACTGAAGGTGTACATGTGACTGCACATTCAGTGTGAGTATAACACCACTATTTAGATGGACATACAGTAAACTGCAACATTTTAGAAACCTTTCCGTTTCTACTTTAGAAACCTTGCCAAGCCATTTGCAATGCAAACATGAAGCCTTCTTTTTGTGGTTACATAGACTAAAGTCACAACTTGACTTCTCACACTATGGTCAACCAGTGCTTTGCACATGTGTGGTAACCACGTTATTAAGTTGCGGACTTTTTCTTCCTCCTTTTAAGTCAAGAAGAAAAGACAACGTGTGTCCCTTTTATGGCTGAACAATTTTACTTTCTGACAGTGGAGTTTTTAAGATGCCACTGTGGTTTCTTAGTATTATAGATATTTATTGAGAACTACCCGATCAATTGAACAGAGAAAGATTTCTAGAGAAATGTGAGAAAAGAATAAAACAAAGACAATGCACTAACATAAAACGTGATGAGGAAAGTCGGCTTCGTTAGTGGTTGACAGCGCGTCTTTTTCCATGTGCACCTATCTCCTGCATCTTCCACTTGAACACCAATTGTCCTCATGTCTTCCCTCACAACATCCACAACCTTCTCTTTGGTCTTCCTCACACTCTTTTGCCTGGCCGCCTCATCCTCTGCACCCTTCTACCAATATAGTCACTCTCTCGGCCCTGGACATGTCCAAACCAACCCTGTCTCCAAAACCTCTAACTTTGGCTGTCCCTCTAATGAGCTCAATTCCAATCCTATCCAACCTGCTCACTCACAGAGAAATCTTAGACATCTTCATTTCTGCCACCTCCAGCTCTGCTTCCTATTGTCTCTTCAGTGCTACCGTGTCTAATCCATACATCATGGCTGGCCTCACCACTGTTTTATAAACTTTGCCCTTCATCCTAGTAGAGACTCTTCTATTACATAACACACCAGACACCTTCCTACAGCTGTTCCAACCTGCTTGGACCCGTTTCTTCACTTGCTTACCACACTCACCATTGCTATGGATTGTTGACCCCAAGAATTTGAAGTTGTCCACTCTCGCTTTCTGTTCTCTCTGGAGCCTCACACTTCCCCTTCCGCCCCTCTCATACATGTACATATATTCTTTTTTTACTTCGGCTAATCTTCATTCTTCTCCTTTCCAGTGCATGCCTCCATCTTTCTAATTGTCCCTCCACATGTTCCCTGCTTTCACTGTAGATCCCAATGTCATCTGTGAACATCATAGTCCAAGGAGATTCCAGTCTTACCTCATCTGTCAGCCCATCCTTTACCACAGCCAACAGGAAGGGACTCAGAGCTGATCCCTGATGCAGTCCCGCATCCACTGACACCTAAAACAAAATTTACTATGTTTTTAACCAAAAATAATCATCCGGAATGGACCCATCTGTTTTTTTCACAAGTCAGTCACTACTGGCACCAGTCAATATATTTCCATCGCTATCCTTCATCACCTTTACTTACTGCACATCCTTTCCCTCTCATCTCTTCCCTCTGACCATCCTGTTGATCCTTTTCTCCTTCTTTCGTATCCAACCTGATGTACATGTCGTCATATGCCTCTTGTTTAGCCTGTGCCACCTCTACCTTTGCCCTAGGGCACATCTCAATGTATTCCTTACACCTCTCCTCAGTCCTCTCTGTGTCGCACTTCTTCCCTAGTCTCCTTCCTTGATGACTTCCTGTATTTTTGGGTTCTACCACCCAGTCTCTTTCTCCCCTTTCCTACCAGAATACACCCAAAGTACTCTCCTGCCTACCTCTCTGAATAACTTGGCAGTCGTATTCCAGTCTCTGGGAGCTCTTCCTGACCATCTAGAGCCAGTATCACCTCTTTCCAAAAGGCCACACAACATTCTTCCTTTTTCAACTTCCACCACCTGATTCTCTGTTCTTAATCTTCCTACCTGCTACCAGAGTCATCCTCCACACCACCATCCTATGCTGTTGAGCCACACTCTCCCCCACCACCTTCTTACAGTCGGTAGCCTCCTTCAGATTACATCATCATCTTCTTCTCGTCTCCACAAACTAGAATCCACCTGTGTGCTTCTACCTCCGCTCTTGTAGGTCACTCTATGTTCCTGTCTCTTCTGGAAATAAGTGTTCACTGCCAATTCCATCCTTTTTTTAAGTCCACCACCGTTCTACTTTTCCTTTCGGCTTGTCCCATTAGGGGTCGCCACAGCGTGTCATCTTTTGCCCTTCAAAGTTACTTTGCTGAATGCCGTACTTACCCATCACTTCTTCATCCCGTTTCCTTCGCTAACATGTCCATTGAAATCTGCACCAATCACAACTCTCTCTCTGTCTGGGATGTTCAGGACACCTTCGTCTAGTTCCTTCCAGAATTTCTCTTTCAACTTGAGGTCACATCCTACCTGTGAGGCATAGCCACTAATCACATTATACACAAAACCCTCAATTACAAATTTCATCATCATCAGTTGATCTGATACTCTATTCACTTCCAATACATTCTTAGCCAGCTCTTCTTTTAAAATAACCCTACTCAATTTCTCTTCCCATCTACTCCATGATAAAAT
The DNA here is from genome assembly GCF_019802595.1 of Syngnathoides biaculeatus. Taxonomy (NCBI): domain Eukaryota; kingdom Metazoa; phylum Chordata; class Actinopteri; order Syngnathiformes; family Syngnathidae; genus Syngnathoides; species Syngnathoides biaculeatus. Next base: position 3,643,195 of record NC_084655.1, read on the forward strand.
AATTTAAACCCTGCACCTAAACTCCTACCCTTGGTCCCCTTCCACTTGCTCTCTTGGATGCACAATGTATCAACCTTTCTCCTAATCATCATGTCAACTAACTCCTGAGATTTTCCTGTCATAGTCCCAACATTCAACATCCCTACACACAGCTGTATGGTCTGTGCATTCCTCTTCTTCTTCTGCCAACTAAGTAGCTTTCCTCCTCTTTTTTGTCTTCGACCTACATTATCTGAATTTCTATGAACAGTTCCGGGGGCGGGCGTAGGAACCCTGGGCCACGACCTAAGTGTAATTGTATTCTTATATATTTTTGGCACAGTTTTACGCCGGATGCCCTATCTGACGCAGCCTTCTGCATTTATCCGGACTTGGGACCGGCCGACAGGTAGAACAATATAGTGCTGCCCGACGGGCTGCAGATTTTTAAAAAGAAGCTATCAAATAAACAAAAGTCAGCACATAAGATACATAATTCACATAGGACCTAATCTCTGTTAAAGTTAAGGTCAAATAAAAGCACTCACATAAAGACAGTCAGCACATAAGGTACACAAATCACATACTACCTGTGTGCAAATTATAAAGGATATGGTGAATTAAAGGATATTGGGATGGAAGAGATTCAAACCACAATGGCTCTCACACTAGTAGTTGAAGGCTGAGTCCACGTTTGATGTTTCTTCAACATCAAAGAATTAATCACAAACGCGTCTCGTTGTTAGCAAGCTAAGCTAAGGAATACTAGGCCGATAAGCAAGTTTAAGTTGACGTTTCTACTCACCCAACTTCTCATGAGTACTCACGATCCTCGTTGTATACAATACGTAGGTTTTGCAGGACGTGTAGATACTAACGTTTGATGTTTTCCTCAGTAAATATCAGAAATCAGACGCGTTTTGTTGTCAGCGATTTAGGCTAGGCTAACTTAGGCTGAGTAGCTTCAACGCGAACAATACGGCTCCAATTTGGGTACTAAGGAGCGTCCCACGTTGAGTATTCACAACATTCGGTTCCAAATTCAGCAGGATTTATTGAATTACGATCGTACTAGCCAGAGCCTTCTGTTTTAGCTGTAGGGTTTGAGGACAGGAAGCAAACGCCAATTAAGTCTTAAGTCTGCAATTAAGTCTTTAAATTTTTGATTAGCGAACCTACTATTTTCTGCCTTGCGCTGTTGTTGGGACACACCCTCACACTCTGCTGATCCAGTCAGTATTGGTTATTTATACACTGTATACAATTGCATGATGCATCACTTTAAACTGCACCTTTTACACAGTTTTCATTGCACTGGTTTATATCAGTTAACCGGGGTCTGGTAGGGGCACTCTGTATAAGTTTAACATAAGATGAGCTCTGTGACTTTCGCTGTGCAGCAACTGTTTTTGATGTGTGGGCGGCAAGCTATGGACAGCCGCATAGGTCACGTGATGGAATGCAGGTGTAGACGATGGCTCGAGTTTATAGTGGCCTTTACTTGTTAAGAAACATAAAGCTCCCAGAATACAGTTTGCAAAAAGACATCAAAACCAAGATCTTAACTTCTGGAGACATGTCTTGTGGTCTGATTAAACTAAAGTGGAGCTGTTTGGCCATAATATACATTACATCTGGAGGAAAAAGGGGGAACCTTGCACATCTCAGAACACCATAGCACCTCTGAAGCATGGAGGTAACATGTTGTGGGGCACTTTTGTTGCAGCAGGAACTAGAGCTCTTCATAAAATGGCATGAAGAAAAAACATTACATGGAAATAATAAGGCAAGACCTCAAGACATCAGTCAGGAAACTAAAACATGGGTGCAATGGGTCTTCCAAATGGACAACGACCCTAAGCTTGTTGCTAAACTGGTTAAAAAGTCACTTGAGGATAACAAAGTTAATGTCTTGGAGTGGCCATCACAAAGCCCTGATTTGAATCCTTTCGAAAATATGTGGGCAGATCTCAAAAGGTGTGTGCAAGCAAGGCAACTGACAAACCTGACTCACTTAAACCAGATCTGCCAGGAGGTATGGGCCATGATTCTGGCAGAGTACTGTCAGAAGCTTGTGGATGGTTACCCAAAACATTTGACCTTAGTCATGCAGTTCAAAGGGAAGGCTTCTTGATACTAAGGAAATGTATGTAAACTTTTTACTTTGAAGAAAATAATATAAAATTCCATCCATTCATTTTCTGAGCTGCTTATCCTCACCATGGTAACAGGAGTGCTGCAGCCAATCCCAGCATTCTGCCGGCAGGAGTTGGGGTACACGCTGAACTGGTTGCCAGGCAATCGCAGGGCACATAGAAACAACCATTCGCCCTCACAATCAAATTTAGGGGCAATTTAGAGACTCCTATTTATGCATGTTTTTGGAATGTACGAACAATCCTGAGTCCCGGGGAAAAAAAACCCTGGCCAGGGGGAGAACATGTAAACTCGACAGAGGCAGGCTCGGGATTTTAACCCCTGTCCTCACTTAAAAAAAATTCTCTCATATTATTGTGGCATTTAAGAAAATTGGTTAATTTGAGTGATCCTGACCTGAGAGGTTTAATCTGATTTGACTTTTTTGCAGTGTATGTTAACTTTTGGCTTCAACTGAACTGTTTTTTTAAATTGGCTTACTTTATGACAATTCCTCAATATATGCATATGGAAATGGATTCGCCGACGAAGATACAGGAAGTGCGTCACGAGTAAAGATTGACGCCCCTCAAAAATAAATAAATAAATAAAATTGACGTTGATTTGAGCCAAATGGAGGGATGTGATGCCAGGAAGATGCTATGTGCTAGCCAATTGGGGTAGCTGGTCTATTGCGCTACAGATACCAAGAGACAGGATGTGCGTCAAGGCAAAGATTGACATCCCTCCTAGACAATGTGATGCCAGTAATATGCTTATGGTTGCCATTGGGAGAGGAGCGCTATCGAGCTGGTTTCAAACCAAGATGCAGTCCAGGATGTTTTTGTGGATTCCAGTGCCATATTTTACTTTTTGTATCCTGAATATCTTTCGTAACTTGAATCTTTCATGAGTAGACTTTTGTAAGTAGAGGTACCACTGTACTTAAGTTGCTTACAGTTAAGCGTGTGGTCACAGCATTAATTAATCTTGAATCCATTGTACAAAAAAATAAAGGCCAATTTTCTGTGATAACGTTTAGTTTTTGGAATCTCGTTTTTGTTCAGATATGTTTCAAATGAGAGGAACAGTCAAAAGTCTGGTTCTAATCTAAGTTCGGGCCATCCTGTGTGGAATCTGCATGTCCAGCTCAACCGTCAAAAAATGAGGACAAGTGATATATAAAATAGATGGACAATTTAATTATGTGTTTGAAACAGTTGGAGGATTTTCATTTTCCTGCTCTGGGAATATAGAAGAGTACTGTTCTTTTGGCATTGGGACATTTACCATATCTTGTGATGCATTTCTAACATTTCAAGATGAAAATAGCTTCTTACAGTTTGTCTTGCGGTCCTTTAGATTGTGTCATCAGCTTCCACCGACCTGCAAGATTACACCTATTACTTTGTCCCAGCACCATGGCTTTCTTGTAAGTTGCTGCGCCTGCTGCAGTGCTATCCTCCACCTGAAGATGGTGCTGTGAAAGGCCGTCTGGTCGAGTGTCTGGAAACCATCCTCAACAAGGCTCAGGAGCCACCGAAGTCAAAGAAAGTACAACACTCCAATGCCAAGAATGCTATCCTCTTCGAGGCTATCTCCCTTATCATCCACTATGACAGGTGAGCAATCAGACCTTCCTATTGAATGCAGAACTTTTTAAACTATGTTGCTGAAATATTCCTAGCATGTATCATGTTCCACAGTGAGCCAAATCTTCTAGTGCGAGCCTGTAACCAGCTGGGTCAATTCCTGCAGCATCGAGAGACTAACCTCCGCTACTTGGCTCTGGAAAGCATGTGCACTTTGGCCAGCTCAGAGTTTTCTCATGAAGCAGTCAAGACACACATTGAGACTGTGATAAATGCTCTCAAGGTGATTGATCATAAGTGTACAGTGATCCCTCATTTTTCACGGTTAACACACGATATCTAATAGTCTTTGGAAGTTCACTCAATACTTATACTTGATATGTCTTTCTCCACCCTTTTCCTATCCTCCATTTTGTCAATCGTTTTTCTTGTTCTTTCTGCAGACTGAGCGGGATGTTAGTGTTCGACAGAGGGCAGCAGATCTGCTGTATGCCATGTGTGATCGCAGCAATGCCAAGCAAATTGTAGCTGAAATGCTCAGCTACCTTGAGACAGCTGACTACTCCATCAGAGAGGAGATGGTGTGTGAAACTGACAAAATAAGAATTAACTTTTTAAAAAAAAAAAAATCAGGCAATTTTCAGTTGGTGATCCATCAGAATTATTTGTTTATAATTCAAAAGCACCAAACATTGAGGTCCAAGCATCCGTGACAACAACAATTTAATATTGTAATTTCTTGTGTATAATGTACACCGATATATAATACCTACACCGAATGTTGACCTAAATATTCTGAAAAAACCTTTCTACCTAGGCCAAACAAAAACAATGCTGTGGTTCTAATTTCCTTCATTTCAGAACTAGGGTTGGTACTTTTTTTTTTTCTTACAAAATATTTTTACTCTGTTTCCAGAACATGGTGCTGCCATTTTCTTGTCAGTTCCCGTTAATTAAGGCTCTCTCATGCATAACGAGATCAAATTTCATGAAGGCTTGGTCCAAAAATATGAAACAATATCAAAAATATGACATGGCAAAACATGAAAACGTAACTTGACTTGCTATGGCTCAGTCACGTTATGATATGGGACGAGGTAGTTCTGTTTGCTGACGCTCATGAACACATGCATATACACACAATGAGCTGGCAACAAGTGACATGAAAAACAAAGCTTGAATACACAATGTAATTCGCGCGCACAAAGAAGTGACACATGGCCACAGCGCCACACAGCAAGGCTGCTGTCAAACAATGTTACGGTCAACGGGAATTTTTTGGGTCGGCTGGGAAATTGGAACCACAAGCTTTTTTTTTTTTTTTTTTTTTTTAAAGCTTATCTACACAGAGAGGACTGAGGATAGGCATAAGGAATACACTGAGATGCGTCGTAGGGCACAGGTAGAGGTGGCGAAGGCTAAACAAAAGGCATATGATGACATGCACTCCAGGTTGGATATGAATTAAGGAGAAAAGGAGCTCTACAGGTTGACCAGACAGAGGGAGGAAGAGATGGGAAGGATATTCAGCAAGTAAATGTAATTAAGGATAGCGATGGAGCCAGTAGTGTCCTAAGTAGAAGGAAATAGTATTTTGAGAAGTTAATGAATGAAGAGAAAGGGAGAAATTGTAGAGTAGTGGAGGCAAGCATGAATGACCGGGCAGTGGTATCGATTAGTAAGGGAGAAGTTAAGCAAAAAAGAAATGAAAAATGGAAAGACAATTGGTCCCGATGACATACCAGTGGAGGTATGGAAGCAATTTGGTGAGATGGCTGTGAACTTTTTGACCAACTTATTCAATACAATACTAGCGGAAGAGAAGATGCCAGAAGAATGGAAGAAAAGTGTGCTAGTCCCCATTTTTAAGAACAAAGGCGATGTTCAGAACTGTGGAAACTACAGAGGAGTGAAGATGATGAGCCACACAATGAAGTTATGGGAAAGAGTAGTGGAGGCTAGACTCAGGACAGAAGTATCTGTGAGCAACAGTATGGTTCCATGCCTAGAAAGAGTACCACAGATGCACTATTTGCCTTGCGGATGCTTGTGGAAAAGTACGGAGAAGGTCAGAAGGAACTACATTGTTTCTTTATAGACTTAGAGAAAGCCCATGACAGAGTACCAAGAGAGGAACTGTGGTACTGCATGCGCAAGTCTGGTGTGGCGGAGAAATATGTTAGAATAGTACAGGCAATGTATGAGGGCAGCAGAACACTGGTGAGATGTGCCGTTGGTGTGTCAGAAAAATTTAAGATGGAGGTGGGACTGCATCAAGGTTCCCTTCCTGTTTGCGGGAGTAATGGATACGCTGACAGAAAGGTGGAGGTATGCACTGGAAAGGAGAGGAATGAAGATTAGCCGAAGTAAAACAGAATATGGGTGTGTGAATGAGAGGGGCGGAGGAGGAAGAGTGAAGCTCCAAGGAGAAGAGATGGTGAAGGTGGACGACTTTAAATACTTGGGGTAAACACTACAGAGCAATGGAGAGTGTGGTAAGGAAGTGAAGAAATGGGTCCAAGCGGGGTGGAGCAGTTAGCGGAAGGTGTCTGGTGTTCTATGTGACAGAAGAGTATCCGCCAGGATGAAGGGTAACGTTTATAAAACAGTGGTGAGGCCGGCAATGATGTATGGATGAGAGACGGTGGCACTGAAGAAACAACAGGAAGCAGAACTTGAGGTCGCAAAAATGAAGATGCTGAGGTTCTCGCTTGGTGTGATAGGTTGGATAGGATTAGAAATGAGCTCATTAGAGGGACAGCCAAAGTTGGATGTTTTGGAGACAAGGTTAGAGAGAGCAGACTTCGATGGTTTGGACATGTTCAGAGGAGGCGAGATAGTGAGTATGTTGGTAAAAGGGTGCTGAGGATGGAGCTGCCAGGCAAAAGAGGGAGAGGAAGACCAAAGAAAAGCTCGATCGATGTTGTGAAGAAGGACATGAGGACAGTGGGTGTTATAGAGTATGCACGAAATAGGCTTAGATGGAAGAAGATGACCTTTAACAGGACAAGCTGAAAGAAAAAGAAGATGCCTTATCTATCATGCATTTTACAATGCATGATTTTGTTTCTCTCCATATGATCAAAACATGTAGAATCTGTATTTTTTTTTCAAATAATTATTCTGAAGTGAAATACTTTATTTGCATGTCCAGTAATAGTTTTTATTTACTACCACCTATCTTGAAATTCAGTCGTATTTTATTTTGGAACCTAACCCCCCAATTAAATGAACGAATGCTGTAACTGACATGTTATCATTCAGGTGCTTAAAGTGGCTATCCTGGCTGAGAAGTATGCAGTTGATTACTCTTGGTACGTCGACACCATTCTTAACCTCATCCGCATTGCTGGCGATTACGTCAGTGAAGAGGTATGGTACCGTGTCATCCAGATCGTCATCAATCGAGACGATGTGCAAGGATATGCTGCCAAGACAGTCTTTGAGGTACTACTACTTTGATAAACAATGAAAAGTAAAAATGATTCATTATAAATACAGAAAACATAAATATTACATGTATACGTTTTAGTACAATGGTATTCCTGCTGCCTGGGAGCAGTATTATTTAGAATATAACAGGGATTCTGACAGACAAACAAATTAAGTTACTGTTTCTTCCAGGCGTTGCAAGCCCCTGCCTGTCATGAGAACATGGTGAAAGTTGGAGGCTACATTCTTGGAGAGTTTGGTAACCTCATTGCAGGTGACCCCCGTTCTAGGTATGTTTCTTTTTTATGCAGCAAAGTATTCAGTTGACAGAATAAAAAGTAACTTGTTCTTTTATTCAGTCCACTAGTCCAGTTCAACCTTCTTCACTCCAAGTTCCATCTATGCTCTGTGCCGACTCGTGCCCTGCTACTATCAGCCTACATCAAGTTCATCAACTTGTTCCCAGAGACCAAGACCACAATTCAGGAAGTTCTTCGCTGTGACAGCCAGATTCGCAACTCTGATGTAGAGCTGCAGCAGCGTGCTGTGGAGTATTTGAAGCTTTCTTCTATTGCCAGTACCGATGTATTGGTAAGTTAGTCATTTTTTTAATTTGATAGACTTGAAACTAGTTGAGCGACAGTTTTGGGCAGGGCTCGCGAGCCATACCTGGCTCTTTTGATGGTTGTGTATGGCTCACAGAGCCCGCATAACAACATACTGTACATGTGATTCTATCGTGCAGGTAACGCAAATGACAGTTTGTCTTAGTGGGGTTGCCGTAGTTTGGTGCTGGCAGTAGATGTGCGCCGACGCAGAAGGGTAAAATACCGATCCGGTGGAAACAAGTCATTATCGAAACACTTTTGACAAAGGTCGCGCTAAGAAAAAAATATGAGGGTGCAGAGGACGAGAGCTTCGTGGGTTCCAAATAACAGCTCGGTGTATATACAGCTACTAAAAAAAATAATAGCTTGGGGCGGACCATATGGGTCTCTCATAACGTAACAAAAGATCTGCGTACGAAATATGTGGGTGTGCACGTCGAACGGCGTCGGCCTGCTGCGTCGCTTCGCCAGCGAAGCCTGCCCTTCGGGCTTGCGGATGGCGGCGACTCTGAAGAACCCAGCCAAGAATGCCTCACTCAGCCGCGTACACAAAGGAAAGCGCCCCGGCTCGACAGTGTTGTTCATTGCGTACTGCGGCGGCTATGAACAACCCCCTAAAGCAGCACGGCTCGGCTCCATTATAAGCCACCATGGCGCCGAAAATTAGCCACACCGGCTGAGGTGCCGCGTTTGGTAGTCACAGCTTCTGCAAAAACTGCGTGCCGGGTTTTGCGGACGGCGGCGGCTCTGAAGAACCCAGGCGAGAATGCCTCACTCAGCCGCATGCGCAGTAAAGCGCCCCGGCTTGACGGTGTTGTTCGTCGCGTACTGCGGCGTCTATAAACAACCCCCTAAAGCACCACGGCTCAGCTTTGTCATAAACCACCTTGGCGGCAAAAAGAACCACACCGGCCGGCTGCGATGAGCCGCGATGGCTCATCTCCGCCGCAGAAGTGGATCGGACGGGGATGCGATTTGGCCGTAATCGCATATCATCTGAATATGGCTCGAAACAATAGTGTAATATTGCCCCGAGGGCTCGAAACAATAGTGTAATATTGGCCCGGTAACTTCACTCGGTTGTGTGGTGTTCTCCTTTTCAAAAAGAGCTTCCGTGTCAGAAGGGGCGTGTTTGTCTCCCATAGTTAGGGTGCACCGCGTGTTTTCATTGGCGAATGTCCGGGTGACTTCATGGACAGAGGATGCAGCCAATATGGCGATCACTTGGATATCGTAGAATGACACTTGTGCAACTTTGCGCATGGATGACGTGCTCTCCGGTTAAATTTATTTTTTTGTATAGACATTGAAGTGAATAATGTTATGTATTTTTCATTACAAAATCTATTTTACAATGTTTATTGGGATGACACCTAGGCTTTAAAGGGGTACACTTATTACAAACAGAACACATACCCCCAACTTTATATCTGCGGCCATGACTGGTGGACCACACCCATAACCTTATATCTGCGGGCATAACTGACACCTGTACATATTTCAAAAGTGAGTGACTGAGACTGTCAAGCCATGAGCAAAACCAGGCAGCACCAGAAGTCCCATTAATCGTAAGAAGTACTTTTGTAATCATTGGTGAGCAACATCATAACAATGTTATTTAAAAGAATTCTGACTTATTGTACTCTAAAATTGTTGGTTCTACATAAATGCTCAAATACACCTGTATTTAGTTTTTAAAATATTGCTTGGCTCTTTTGAAATTACGTTTTAAAATATTTGGCATTTATGGCTTTCTCAGTCGAAAAGGTTCACGACCCCTGGTTTAGAAGTAAAATGGGTTTATTAAGCTTGTTTTCCAAATGTTCAATTAGCTGCCAGTCATTACGTCATGCATACTTCACATTGCTAATTATCTGATCTTCAAAGCTTTGATGCATGTTTTGTGTTTCTGAAACCTCACCCTTTCAGTAACCACCCGAAACTGATTGTCTATATGCTATATGCTTTGCCGCACTCTTAGTTCCAGCAGTGCTGCAAAGCATGTTGGGAGGAAGTTAACAGCGTTAACCATTTAAAGTGCATGTTTTGTGTGAATTGTTTCTTGAGTCTTTTCTTTGTTTTATTATTTGCTGGTTGTGCTGTTCTGTTTGCTGTGGTTTGATAAAATTAGTTTTGATGTAAAACTGTGAATGAGTACAACATCGTCAGTCATGACCTGCCTATACAGGCAGTGTATGGGGCAATGTAAGAAGATGTGAAATGCAATTGTTCCTCATTACTTATGCACAAAATTACGTCCTGGCATGTATCCTAACAGTGTAACCAGAACAGAATTTTCTCATGTTGGATCTCGTGTCCACATCAGGTGCAAAACATTGTAAGGCGCCACGTCCAATGTGGCACCTTGTCTATTTAGAACAGGGGTGTCCAAACTTTTTGCAAAGAGGGCCAGATTTGGTAAGGTGAAAATGTGTGGGGGCCGACTATTTAGCCTGACATTCTTTGAACCATTAACATTAAATACAAATTAACTTTTTGGGATTTTTTTTAATTTAATTACAAATGGCATACATTTACTTTTACATTTTTTTTTACATTTAGGTTTTTACCGAAATCACAAACCACAAAAAATTAAGAAAACTATAAAGGATATCTAAGTTCATGTGAAACATTACATATTATTCACTATTATATGCTCACAGTAGGAAAAGTGCTGAAAACAAAACAATGATCACTGCATATTCAAACTGTGATTTTGACCATCACAAAAAAATTAATTAACTGAGATTTAAGAATTTATTCAACTCAGAGGACTTAACAAAGGTCTTGCCTGCACTAATGTGAAGGGTGATACTGGGATCTTGACTGCAGTATGTAGTCCATGTCTGGCTCAAGAGCAGTGGTTTTGATGCGCAAGACGTCACGCAGGTGAGAGTCACTCAGTCTCGTCCTCATGCGGCTCTTGTTAATGTTCATAACGGAGAATGTCTTCTCGCACATGTGGAGCCAAACAAGCTCAGCATTTTCTTAGCAAATGTCCGAATTGCTTGGAACCTGCCTTCATCCAGCTGGCGGTAGAAGTTGACAAGAGGGAGCTGTTGGTGCCGACTGCGATGCTCGGCGTCACACTGCAGCTCAATGAGCTCCAGTTGCAGGTGGTCTGGAGCGTCATCAGGGTCCACGGAGAAAGGAGAGGAAAAAAGTGTGATCTCCTTTTCAATAGCAGCAAAGTCCCGAAAGCGCTGCTGAAACTCCTCAACCAGAGATGAGATGTCTGCTGCATACTTTGTCATTTGCGCACTGATATTGATCTGTGGGAAACTGGTCACAATTTCCTGCAGCGACGGGAAATGTGCGGTATTGGGCTGCGCCTGTGACAGGTGTCTTTGGAAAAGTAGCAGCTTGGTCCGAAAGGCTTTGATGTGTGAATACAGTTGGCTTACCACTGCATTTTGCCCTTGAAGGCTTGTGTTCAGCGCATTCAGATGTCGCGTTATGTCAACTAAAAATCCCAAATCAGCCAGCCAAACAGGATCATTTAATTGTGGCATGGGTTGTCCCTTTTTAGTCAAGAATTGTCCAATTTCCTCCCTGAGAGAGAAGAAGCGCTGCAGCGCAGACCCCCGACTGAGCCACCTTACGTCGGTGTGATACAAAACATCTCCGTATTCAGCCTGGATGTCGAGAAGAAACTGTTGAAACTGGCGGTGGCACAGCGCTTTGGAGCGAATATAATTAATAGTCTTTATCACCGGTTTCATAACATTATCATATTTCATATATTTGGCACAGAGAACTTCTTGATGAATAATACAGTGGAGTTTAATAGCGCTGCCTCCTTCTTCGCTGACTTTGTTACAGACAAGGCTTGATAATCCACTCCGCTCGCCAGCCATGGCAGGTGCGCCGTCCGTAATAATCCCGGTGACTTTATTCCACTGTAGTTTCATGTCATCTACGGTGGAACAAACAGAAACAAATAAATCCGTTCCTCTTGTTTGGCCCTTCAGACTCTGGAGGTCCAGAAGCTCTTCACTCACGTTCATGTCATTGTCCACTCCTCTTAAAAAGATCAGTAACTGAGCGGTGTCGGACGCATCCGTGCTTTCATCGCACGCTAACGAGAAAAAGTCAAACTCAGTTCCTTTTGCCTCTAACTGTCTTTTAATATCTAATGAAACGTCTTCAATTCTCCGTACCACAGTATTACGAGCCAGGCAAATATTGGCAAACTCTTGCTTCTTCGCGGGACAAATTTTCTCAACCATTTTCATTACACAGTCTTTAATAAATTCACCCTCAGTGAAAGGTTTGCAGTGCTTTGCAATCAGCGTTGCCACTTCGTAGCTTGCCTTTGTGGCATTTTCATTTGACTCACGGACTCTTGTGAAAAAGCTTTGCTGTGCCGTTAAAACAGCTTCCAGTTGCTTCACTTTTTCACCGCGTTTGTTCCCAGTTAGCTTGTCGTAGCTAGCATGTTTCGTCTGGTAGTGCCTCTTGATGTTGAATTCCTTGAAAACAGCCACAGTCTCTTGGCAAATTAGGCAGACACAGTTGTTTCGTATTTCAGTGAAAAAATACTCAAATTTCCACTTGTCCTGGAAGCGGCGGCCCTCGCGGTCAACTTTCCTTTTTTTGTTTACAGACGCCATGTTAGAAATGGGCTGGGCTGAAACGATCACGCAAGGTCAAGGGTCACGGCGGCCAGAGTGCGGCCACAGGGCTACTGCCATCTTCTGGTGAAATGAAAAACATGAAAAATAGCTTTTTGTACACATGTATTTTATACTGTGGTCAACAGTGCTGGCGGGCCGCATATTATTGATTTCATGATAGAGGCCGCGGGCCGGTAAAAATTTGTCCACGGACTTTGGACATGTCTGATTTAGAAGATTATTTAGGACCTCTATGATCGTGACAAGCTACTCGCCATGATGGAAAGTTCCTCTTGTCGCGCAACCTCGCAGTTTTCCGCTGTTCAGTGGTTGAATGCTTGTTGCATGCAATTTAACGCTGTATGAGCTACCTAGGAGCTACAGATAATGCAGCTATATATGATGCCAAGCCATGGAGGTAAACATGCTCCTTGCATATGTTGTCAACACAGCATAAATCACTATCATTGCCTCCATGACATTGAATAAACTACACTTTTAGACAAGAATTGCAATAATGAAGGACTGAGGATAAGACGAGACTGACTCAGCACCATTCCCAAGATTACCTATGAAGTTGCAAAACTCCAAAATAAATGATATTCAGTCTTATGAGCCAATTTTGAAGAGCTGGTGAATTAATACGTTGATAGATTATATGCAGTATGTGTGTGTGTGTGTGTGGTGTGTGTGTGTGTGTGTGTGTGTGTGTGTTGCGCGTGTGTATATATATATATGTATGTATGTGTATGTATATATATGTATATGTGTGTATATATGTATATATATGTATATATATGTATATGTGTGTATATATGTATATATATGTATATATATGTATATGTGTATATATGTGTATATATAGTATATATATTGTATACGTGTATATATGTGTATATATGTGTATATATATGTATATATATATGTATATACGTGTATATGTGTATATATGTGTAATATATGTATTATATGTATATACGTGTATATACGTGTATATATGTGTATATACGTGTATATACGTGTATATACGTGTATATAGTGTATATATGTGTATATACGTGTATATATGTGTATATACGTGTATATATGTGTATATACGTGTATATATGTGTATATATGTGTATATATGTGTATATACGTGTATGTATGTGTATATATTGTATATGTATGTATGTATATTATGTATACGTGTATATGTATACGTGTATATGTATAGTGTATATGTATACGTGTATATATATACGTGTATATATATATGTATACGTGTATAATATATGTATACGTTGTATATGTATACGTGTAATATATATGTATACGTGTATATGTATACGTGTATGTATATATGTATACGTGTATATGTTATATATATATGTATACGTGTATATGTATATATGTATATATATATGTGTATATTATATATATGTGTATGTATGTATATGTATATGTATGTATGATATATATGTATATTATGTATAGTATGTAGGTATATATGTATATGTATGTAGTATATATGTATATGTATGTATATATATGTATGTATATGTATAATGTATATGTATATATGTATGTGTATGTATGTATATATATAGTATACGTGTATATGTATATATGTATATATATGTGTATATATTATATATATGTGTATGTATGTATATGTATATGTATGTTATATATGTATGTATGTATATATATGTATATGTATATGTATATATATGTTATATGTATATGTATGTATGTATATATGTATATGTTATGTATATATATGTATGTATATGTATATATGTATATGTATGTATATGTATTATATGTATGTATATGTATGTATATATAGTATGTATATATATATATGTATATATATATGTATGTATATATATGTATGTATATATATGTATGTATATATATATATATATGTATGTATATATAGTATGTATATATATATATGT